>NC_081414.1:185696487-185996487 GCF_030272615.1 Cryptomeria japonica | reverse complement strand
ATATGCTTTTTTGAGGAGATGCCTCCAAAAGTCTTTAATACGACTATACTTAACATGCTAATATCTAGCCACCAACTTTTATATATATATACAAACACAATAGTCAACATGATTATAACCAGCCACTAACTCTTATATATACATAATTACACATTGGTTTCCACCTTGTCTAGATTATAAACTTAACTATAACCCCTAGGATGAGATAAATACGTATATGTAATTATAATAATGATAATATAGGTTATCTAAAATATAAGGTAGCCACAAGCTATCAACTCACAATTGAATACACACTATAGGGTTAGTGGCATAGGAAATAACAATGAGGCAATTATCCTGAATGGGTGGCGTAGTTGGCTAAGGGCTTTGTGTTCTTCCCATATAGGTCTTGAGGTTGATTCTCTCCATGCAAGCTTACTTGATGATGGTGACTTGCAAGTTTTTGTTGTTGTCATCCCCAATAGATTAGTCTTGCCCTAGGAGAGGCTTAGGCTAGGCTAGGTTGAAGGGACACCCCTAGGTTATACAAATAAAGTGATGCAATAAATTAACCAATTAATTAAATGCAATTACACAAGAAATAATATTTAGAAATAACTATAATTGAATCAAAAGTATATGAAAGCATAAGACATCTCGAGTTCACTAAAATAAAAAAGATGGGGAATAGGATAATAGGACAATAATGCAAACTAAAGATCCAAATTCATTTCATTTGATTGGAATACAAATTGGACTAGCTATTATCCTAAAAGGAGAGCTAGGAACTTTAGTTCAGCTCCTTTGTTGCAAAAGAAATAAGATAGTGAAGTGTGTGTTTGTGATCTAGGTTAATGATAACAAAATTATTGAATTTAATTATAAATAATAGATATAGTATGAAAAATTGAAATAGTAAGGTAGATTTAGAATAGAAACATAGAGAGGAACCGAGATTTGAAATCTAAAGTGGACTATGCGGGATAGGAGCACTAGGTGTCCTAGTGGAGAGGTGGTGGGGGATTTGAAAGATGATAATTTTTTTTTAAGAGGTTGCTCAACCCAAGGCTTTTGTTGAGACGATGATCTTGGATTCGTCCCCCTCAATTATGAATATTGTATTTGATGCACATGAAAGGGGGACACACCAAACAAAATCTCAAAGGTTAGTATGTTAGTCTCAACCAAAACTAAATGAACTAAAAACTTCCAAATGCATACCAAAAGAGATAAAGAACAAACAATAGAAGCATAGCATATGAAAAATTAAGAGTTATAAACTCCCTAAGATGCTCCCATTGTTCTCTTTGATGTCTCTCCCTTGTTCTTCTCCTCCCCAAGATCCAAAATGCAATGCTTGAGTGTAGATCTCAGTTTTAGCATGTAGCCATGGATGCCAAATGAAGGATTAAATGGTTGAAAATGAACTTCTATTACTATGAAAATGTAAAAATAGAATTGCTATGAGGAAGCTAAGTATGAGTGTCTATGCCAATAAAGTAGAAATGCTTAAAAATGCTTCCTCCTTTGCTTGAGGATGAGACTTCCTTTTATAAGCAAAATGAGCAATTGAAGGGTCAAGATTGATTTGGCTTATGGAGGGCTAGGATTGCATGAGAGAGACATGATCCTCAATCCATATTTGCAACTTCCACCAATGCAATGGTGAAAAGTGGCATCATGAGAGGGCTTGAGAGGAGAGGGAAGAAGCATTAAATACTTGAGGGAACATGAGGGTTACCTCATGTGGTTAGGTTATTGGATAAGGGCTTTATCCAATGGAAAAGCTATTATCCAATGGGTAAATTCTTGTGCAAGGTTTACCCATGGTTAGGCCTTGGTCAAAGGGACAAGACCTTAACTTGGGATTATGATTGTGCATTTGATTAGAAGTGGGTTTAGAAGAAAATTAGTGAGAAAGTGGGCATTGCAGGAGAATGCAAGTGGGTGAATATTTTAAATCATTATTCATTTATTTAAATATGGATTTTGATTGGGGAATTTAAATAAATATTTAATTTTTTTAAATGAGAGGAAAGGGGGGTGATTAAATTAATTTATCAATTTATTTAATAGTTGGACAATAGTTAGTGATTTTAATTTAGATAAATTTATGAAATTTATTTAATTAAATTAGTAGAATGGGGTTGAAATGAATTAATTAAATGTAAATTTAATTAATAGAAGAACATTAGTGCATTAAACAAATATTAAATATTTATTTAATTTAGCAAAAAGATTTATGTGTCTACAATACCCTTTGTGGTACCTAAATTTCTAAAGGGGCTCCCCCCTCATCTTGCCCTCCTTAGGTCTCTCTGTCAATTATCCCTCCTCTGTGTGAGAGGGTCCCCTTGTCAGAGGACTATGATCCTAGGATTGTGATCTAGTGGTTGGTTCCCCTTGTAAACCAATCATAGATAAGCCTATCTTAGACAGGTTTTCCTTTACCTGTACAGAGCTTCCTCGCTCTACTTCGCCTCTTTCCAAAAGTGTGAAATTCTACAGATGTGGGCAAGTATTCTAGGCTGAGAAGAAACAACACAATGTGATAGTTTAATATAGTTGAAGATGTGGCTAATGATAAGCAAAGTACCCTAGAGCATATTGGCTCTTGGAAACTAAAGAGAAGATTATTCTTTCTTGGAACATGTAGGGATTGAATGGTTCCCACAAGATGATTTTGGTTGAAAATCTAGTAAAATAGTTGATTTCAGATAAGCATGAGAGGCCATGAAGATGGTAAACCAAACTCCCTTGATCTCTCATAGGTTGAGTTGGTTCCGCATGTGTGTCACTTACCAAGAGGTTCCTTGAAAGGATGCTAGGGGGTTTATACATAACAAGAGGTTCCTTGAAAGGATGCTTGTGGGTTTATACATAACAAGAGGTTCCTTGTAAGGATGCTTGTAACATGAGATGACACTCCACTCCTACATGTGTTCCCTTTGCTGATATTATGACTATGCCTTGTTGATTGATAAGCCTTTGGGAGTTTCTTATTATGGTTGTTTGTGTTGGTTGTATTTGCTCCATGCTTGAGAGAGTTTTTGTAAGCTTGTCTTTTGGTATTAAGTGTCAACCTAGATGTAGAGTGTGTGTTGGGACCCCGTGTCATCTCCTAGCACGGGGGGTGGTTCCTTTGGTTCCACATGGTCGGGTGGTTGGTGCTTTTTAGCCATTGGGATGTTCCTATCTTTGAATTCTACTTGCGTGGATGAGGATGCTTCTTCAAATTGTTCATGGATAATAATTGCAGCAAGAATGTAAATGATGATGTGAATTATGTAATGAAATTACTATGTAATGGTTGTAAAAGAAGTCATGTTTATGAGAAATAACTATGTTGCTCTAGTTGTAGTGATAGTTTTGATTATGGTATATAATTGTAATGATGAACCTTGAGTTGTATTGTAACACATTTATATTAGATGAAATGGATGCATGAGATGTGGATAAGTATTGTGGTTTAGAATTCAATGATGCATTTCGTATTCTTGATGCTCGCCATGTTAAAAGGAAATTGTGTAAATGTTATGATAATTGTAATAGTATTGAAATGATGTCTCTAGCTAATGCTTTAAGTAGAAGAAATGTTATGCCTCGAAAGGATGTATGAGTATGAGTAATATTGAAAGATAAATTAGGACATGTTTATGTTTGATGAATAAAGAAATTGAAATTATAGTATCATACTTCATAGACAATGATCTAATGGTTGGATTGAAATCTTATAATTGTTTGGGATGTGACTGACTGTTCCTTACAAAAATATTGTATGGAGATTCTTAATGAATGGATTACTAATCTTATTAATGAAAACTTCTAGTAAGTGTATGGGTAGATGGCAAAATGAATGCTTGTCTTTTAGAAAAGGATTAGAATGTATCATATGTTATGGTTTAAGATTATATCTTCATTAGGTGGAGGCTATTAGTTGTTATGGATATAGGATATTGTATCTTAGTTTGTGTTGAGTTGAATTCTTGTAGTTACCTGATTTGGAATAAAATGATTGTTGATTAATTGATCTAGTGTAAGAGAATCTATGAGATTAAATGGGCTATGGATTAAATGTTTAGGAAGTATTTGTAGTTATTGCCTTATGTACTTTAGGAATCATGATGAAGTAATAAGTATGCTAGAAGCATAGAATCATAAATGATTATGTGGAAGTTAATCGTAAATGGAAAATATGTTAATGCAATGTAAGGGTTAATCTTTGTATATGAATGTTGATGTTCATAGTCGAAGGTTGGTTAAAGGTAATAGAAACATTTGGACTTGGTGTATAAAATGAATCTAAGTGAAAAGGGAAATAGATGTGTATTGCAAGATAGAATCTCATGTTAGGTATTGCTATGATGTACCTATGTGTGTATAATGATTAAGTTTATGAGGTATTGATCTAGAAGAAAGTAAATGCTTATTGCTTATGTAGGTAGATTAAGGAATGGCGTTGAGATACCCTAGGGAGTTAGTAGTAATGATTTATTGTATTCCACTTGCGTAATTGTTTAAATAGCTTGAGTGAATTATTCTATGTTCATAATGCTTAAATATTGTTGTGTGCTCGCCTGCATTGCTTAAGTGATGTTATGTGTTGTATTGTAAAAAAAATTTAAATTAGTGTGTATTTAGCTATATTTCTCTGGGGTATTGTGGCAGGCATTACATCTGGTATTAGAGCCCATGTTGCAACGCTGGGATCTCTGGTTAAGGATGTTGCTATTAGTCTTGTGAATGTGCCTTGATGTTCTTTGAATCAAGTTACTCTTGAGATTTGTGTTATTGGAATTTTCTAGAATCCTAGATATCTATGCCTTACATTTCTCTCTAATTCCTCTTAGGAATCATATTTTAAGTAAAGTGTGTATTTATTCCATATGCATGTCTCTAGAATAAGAGAAGTGTCTATATGTTCTTACTTGCTCTGTAAATTTCTAGTGCCTACTTGAATGATTAAGGTTGCTTTCCTTATACATAATTAATTATGTTTTAGAATGAGAAAAGAATGTATGTATGCTCTTATCTAGTGTGATGATCATAAAATTAGTTTGTTATGTTGATCTTCCTAAGAATATGAAAGATGAAGTGTTTGTATTATGCAGTTAGGAATAATTTAGTATGGATCATGATGAGAAAATCAAATAAATTGTATGTAGTGCTTAATAAAAGTAACTAAATAATACCCCTTTTCCTTAATTCTAATGTCCTATGTGAAATGTAAGGAAGTGAGTTAGTAATGTATTGATTTCCCCCATAGATCTACTGGTTGTTGTGGTGTGTGTGTGAATTTATATGTAATTAAAGATTGTTTGAGGAAATCATAGCTATCAAGGAGTTGGGATTTCTTGTTGCACATGTATTGGTAGGAGATCTTATGGAAGTTGAAATTGCATACCTTTAAAAGTGGTAGTTGTAGTTTGCATGACTAGGGAATTCGAACTGAGTTTGCATAAATTTTTGTGTATTGATTTGTGTGGCAATATCCCTTCCCTTCTCTTCTCTCTTTGGGGTAAAAGATTCAAAAACTTGGGGGTTATTGATATTAAGTAGAAGGATTGAATAATGATTGATGAATATGACTCGTATACATTAAAGGGAAGATTAGATGAAATTAATTTACATTGAAAACTGAAATTTAGATATTACATTCATCATCCTTGTTCTTTAAAGGGAAGAATTGATTAAGCAAAATATCTCATCATTTAAATAGGAAATGTATTGCAAAACTAAAAGGAGATAAATATGTTTATGGAAGCAAGGATTGGTGCATTACATATGTAAAAAGCATAATGATACCATTGTGTCTTTAATTGGTTTGGCAAGATAAAAGTTTTAGTTTTGTGTAGAAATTGTGTGGCATTGATTAAATATTTCTCTTAACTAGATGGATAAATAAGAAAGGTTACTATATCATTGCCTTATTTGAATTCTAAGAAGTGTTTCCTTAGCGAATTCTAATGAGATAAAATGGTAATTAGTTACATGAAATTGTGTTGGCATTCTAAATGTCAATTTGTCTTGAAATGTTGAAAATACATAGTCTATGAATGATAGTAACCAAGTAATAATAAGAAGTGAGTTTAAATATAATGATGCATGTATTCTTGGAATTTAAGTGTCATTAGATAAAAGAAAACTAAGTTCTGGAAGTGAGATTGAGATATTCTTAACTTAGATAACTAGAAGTATGTCATAAGATTATTATTGGTAAGAGTAGAAATTGATATTAAACTTTGGCTTTTGGTAATGAGACCTATTTTGTTTGTTTAAATATATGGTTGACTAAATTTCTTAAAGGCCTTGTGAAGGACTTTCTAATCTTCTATAGATTGATAGTTGTGCATTAATGGAAATGATGCATGTTATAGTTTACTATCAAGTGATTAATTGAAGCTCTAACCTCTATTTCTATTATAACTTGGTGAATATGATCATGGTATAGATGAGATATCTTGAATTCTAGTCATAGTATGAGTGTATTCCGTGTGCATGTATGAGTACATTAGTCGCTTTATCTCTTCCTAGCATATGTCATCGCCCATAAAAGAGTAACCATTAAGACTTTCATAAAGGATTGTAGTGCATTAAAGATGATGAAAAGAATATGGACATATAAAAATAAAAATAAAGGTCTTAAATATATGGTGCACACTCTCCTAACATATTCAGGGCATTATACCCTTGGATGTTGTGCAACCATTACTCCCTTTGGTGTGACTAATGTTGGTCACCTCGTGATGTGGGTTGGATGAGTTGTATATTTTTCCTTGAGTTAATTTATGATTTGTGTGATGTATCATTGGGATTAATATGTTTTTTGAGATTTATTTACTCTTTGGATGACCACTGAGCTCTTCTTTCTTTTATTTTGCTCTTGTGGTGGCACTTGTCACACTTAAATTTCTTGATTGATTTCGCCGACAACTTTTCTTCTTTGTAATTTAATGGATTGATTTGAGGATATTTCCTTTTGACCTTCTATTTGTTGACTATGGTGGTCATTCTGAGTGTCGATATATTGTGGGCCCTTATCTTGAGTCAAGTGTTGTCTCTATCATGTTCATTTCAAACCTCATATAGTATGTGCAAGGGAGGACACTGCGGAGAAGTGCACTACACTAAGCAAACAATTAGATAATGTTGATATTAGTTGAGTAAATGAAAGGTGTTAATAAGATAAAATGTGTTGGTAAATTTTTGAATTTTATAGTAGATAGAAGTGCCTTGGAATTGTGAAGTTTGTAATTTATAGAATAGTTAAATAAAAAGTAGTTGCTGATTTCTTTCCTTCAAAATCTTTGTTCACACATAGTGGATTAAGGATGCCCTTTGAATGATTTGATTTGGATAAGGATTGCATATAATGTTTGTATAAAGTGTAGCGCAGTGTAAGCATGGTGGAAACTAGGACATTTGAATGCCATGAAATTTGTTCTTTAATAAATAGGTTATATATGCTTGGTTATGGTGTGATGTTTTGAGTAAATTTAATTTGAGGAAGCTTATTTCTGAGAAATTTTCACTCATTTAGGCTTATGACATGATTTATTCAATAATATAATAGGTGCATATGTGTAAGATTTTGTGTAAATGTATATATATCTCTCTCTATTTGCATGCAACTAGATGTTGAAAGAGTGTTACTATGAATATTGGTGTGAAATATAGTGATTTCTTCTTATTGATGCTTAACTCCGTGACTAAAATATAGATTGTTTGCAAAGTGTGATTAAAATGAAGTTTCCCTTGAAAATATTATAACAATTTAGTATACGTATTGTAAATATTAAGAATTGCTGATTCTTTTACCCCTTGGGTAATGTGTTTATGTCAAGTAATTGAAGTATAAGGTGGAAAATTCTATTGTCATTATCTTGCTTGAGCTAGAAAATATTACAACATGATTATGCTAAAAGGAAGCTTTTGATTAATGTGTGCTAGTTGTCACCCTAAATCTTACGATTTCTAGGAGTAAGTCGAGTCCAAGGGGGGGAGGATGTAGTGTCCACCCTTGACTTGACTTGTTTTGATTAGAGTTGAATTTTATTTCTTGCGTAATAGACTTATC
Organism: Cryptomeria japonica; assembly: GCF_030272615.1. Taxonomy (NCBI): domain Eukaryota; kingdom Viridiplantae; phylum Streptophyta; class Pinopsida; order Cupressales; family Cupressaceae; genus Cryptomeria; species Cryptomeria japonica. The sequence goes on along the minus strand of NC_081414.1, from coordinate 185,988,428 downwards.
TCGACTATTCATGACGATTTCGATGATGATTATTCATGTGATTTGATGGATACTATATGCTTACTATGTGATAGATTATCGAAAGATTATATTGATCATGGATTTGATGTTGATTATGATTGTACTAACCCTATTTGATTATTATATTTGATGAGATGCTTATGAGATGTGTTTGACTATTGTTTGACTGTCTTCATGGAGAATCAATGTCATGCGAGTAGGATGTGCCATTGCATAATGTTATATATCATTGTTGATGGTTACAGGACTTGCAGGTACTAGACATTTATTCCTGCTGGAATTCCAAGGTGCGAGTTCCCCTGGCTTCACAGGTGCGAGCATGTCCTTATCTCAATGGTAATATGTGGTTACGGAGATGACATGGGTTCCCTTCACATACTCTAGGTCTAAATTATTCACCGTGAGTAGTCAACGTCTTGGCATAATTCACCATGTCAGTTAGTAAGCTTGGATCTTTGGTATTGTGAGTCCAGTTTATGTCGGTTAATTTACTTGATTATGTTAGAGTAATTATGTGGCTCTTGATGTGTAGTTTTCTATTTGGAAATGTTTATTTTAATGTATTTAATTTATAAGTTTTGAATATTTAATTATTTGATATTTATATTTATTTGATAATTAACATTTATTGATTTTATGATTATTTTAATATTTGATAATCTTTATTGTGGTTTAATATTTATTTAATATTTGCGATTTAATCTTTAATGGTATTTGATTATTTGATTATTTATTTGACTTTCTATGGTTTAATATTTATTTGATATCTTATATTTATTTGGTTCTTTAATTTATTTTCTTAGCTTTTGGTTTATTTGATTTTAATCTCCTTTTGGATTAAATTTATTTTCAGCTTATATTTATTTAATAGTTTGACTTTTATTCCTAAGTGGGGTGTATGAGCACAATAAATTAAATAAAGAAATAAAAACAATCCCACTTAGTTGAATAAGTATATTTTATTTACTTTACCTACCCTTCACTCTCATTGGTTAAATTCAAAATGGGTGAATAAATTATATTATATGGTGGGTTGGTAAAATATACTCCAAAATGGAATATTTTGATTGGCCGAAATTGAGGCTAGGGTTTTAGGATTATTGTTGCTTTTTATTTTCATTCCCGTGAGGTTTTTTCGATTGGGTTGGCGATTCTTTGGAAATTTCTCCAACAAGTTTTTTTCCTTGGTTTTGGATTTCTTCACTCTTGGTTTTGGCTGGAGATTGGTTGGATTTTGGTTTGGCTTGTGGGAACTCTTCTTCAACTACAAACCATCACACATGTTGTAGGTTGGAGGCCTCTCCATTGGTTTCTTGTTTTGCTTTCAAAGTTTTGAAACTTGTTTGCTCTGTGTTTGATTTGGTTAAAAAAAAAGGATTTGGTTTATGCATTCTCTTTAGCCTTCCTAGATTTGGAATGGGTAGCCATGGGATTCTAGATTCTTTGTTTGGTTTATAGTTTTGGAAATAATGCTTCCCGTGCATTACCGTGAATGTTCGACATGAGGAATATTTTGCAGATTTTGTATATGTCTTGTATGAATTATTTTATAGTTTTCTATTTTATATTAAGGATATTTTAACCTGGTAGATGAGTTCTTATTGAGATTGTGAATCTGGGAAAGAGGAGAGTCTTTGTGAGCTCCCAGTTTGGCTCTGCCGTAGGGGAGACTCACGAGACTTTTTCCCCTTTTCATTTCACTCATCCTCTTGTGTATGGATGTTATTTGTTATGTGGAATGTCTTTTAAAATTTATTTGAGTCATATATTATGCTTGCTATGTTTTAGATTCAAGGTTGTTGAGTATTGCCTCAGTTTTAACTGTGCTGGAGATGTTCTTCCTCCAAAAGTCTGCATTATGTTTTCAATTAGAGTTCCTTGGGTGAATTTTATTATTTTATTTTGTTAACATATTCTTATAATTAATTTTGTTCCAATTCCAACGAGTATAAATACATCATATTTGGCTAATTATATTTCAAGTAGTTTTGATTTTTGATTGGTGATGTCTTCATACGATTTATTTATGAGTTTTATGCCATTTGAGTTGTTTGAATTTTCTCTCTTATTGATGTGCCAAGAGAGAGATTGAGATTCTTGTTCTTATGAGCCAGCAAGTGGATAGGCCTTGCTGAGATTATTTGATGATTCATTTCAGATTTGGTGGAATTTCTTATGGCCTTGATATGTTTATTTGGCCAAGAGGCTCATTTATTTTTGGTTCTCATGATGTTAACTTTCACATGTTTCATGATTATGAGATGAGATTGTTGTTTGCATATGGATTATTTGTGATTTTAGATTTGTGTATGTTCTCAGATCTAATTATGATTCTAAAGCCTCTTGTGTTGTCAGGTTTGAGACCATGTTAGGAGGAGTGGGCTTCCTTGTGATGACCAGGGTCATGAGAGATAGGCTTGCATGAGGTTCCTTGTAAGGATGCATGAAGTCTAGACCACCAAGGCACATTGGATTTTTCCATTATTTGTAAACAAGTGATAACATTGATAATGAATTAATTGGGATGGGTAGTTATAACTCATTTAAAACAAGATAATGAATAGTTGTGAGCCTCATGACTTAATCCTAGGGAGGAAGTTTTAGGATAAGCATGAGAAGACTGTGAAGATGGTAAACCAAACTCCCTTGATCTCTCATAGGTTGAGTTGGTTCCACATGTGTGTCACTTACCAAGAGGTTCCTTAAAAGGATGCTAGGGTGTTTATACATAACAAAAGGTTCCTTGAAAGGATGCTTGGGGGTTTATACATAACAAGAGGTTCCTTGTAAGGATGCTTGTACCATGTGATGACACTCCACTCCTACACTTGTTCCCTTTGATGATCTTATGACTATGCGTTGTTGATTGATAAGCCTCTGGGAGTTTCTTATTATGGTTGTTTGTGTTGGTTGTATTTGATCGATGCTTGAGTGAGTTTTTGTAAGCTTCTCTTTTGGTATTAAGTGTCAACCTAGATGTAGAGTGTGTGTTGGGACCCCGTGCCATCTCCTAGCACAGGGGATGGTTCCTTTGGTTCCACATGGTCGAGTGGTTGGTGTTTTTTAGCCATTGGGATGTTCCTGTCTTTGGATTCTTCTTGCGTGGATGAGGATGCTTCTTCAAATTGTTCATGGATAATAATTGCAGCAAGAATGTAAATGATGATGTGAATTATGTAATGAAATTACTATGTAATGGTTGTAAAAGAAGTCATGTTTATGAGAAATAACCATGTTGTTCTAGTTGTAGTGATAGTTTTGATTATGGTATATAATTGTAATGATGAACCTTGAGTTGTATTGTAACACATTTATATTAGATGAAATGGATGCATGAGATGTGGATAAGTATTGTGGTTTAGAATTCAATGATGCATTTTGTATTCTTGATGCTCACCATGTTAAAAGGAAATTGTGTAAATGTTATGATAATTGTAATAGTATTGAAATGATGTCTCTAGCTAATGCTTTAAGTAGAAGAAATGTTATGCCTCGAAAGGATGTATGAGTATGAGTAATATTGAAAGATAAATTAGGACATGTTTATGTTTGATGAATAAAGAAATTGAAATTATAGTATCATACTTCATAGACAATAATCTAATGGTTGGATTGAAATCTTATAATTGTTTGGGATGTGATTGAATGTTGCTTACGAAAATATTGTATGGAGATTCTTAATGAATGGATTACTAATCTTATTAATGAAAAATTCTAGTAAGTTTATGGGTAGATGGAGAAATGAATGCTTGTCTTTTAGAAAAGGATTAGAATGTATCATATTTCATGGTTTAAGATTATATCTTCATTAGGTGGATGCTATTAGTTGTTATGAAATTAGGATATTGTATCTTAGTTTGTGTTGAGTTGAATTCTTGAAGTTACCTGATTTGGAATAAAATGATTGTTGATTAATTGATATAGTGTAAGAGAATTTATGAGAATTAAATGGGCTATGGATTAAATGTTTATGAAGTCTTTGTGGGTATTGCCTTATGTACTTTAGGAATCATGATGAAGTAATAAGTATGCTAGAAGCATAGAATCATAAATGATTATGTGGAAGTTAATTGTAAATGGAAAATATGTTAATGCAATGTAAGGGTTAATCTTGGTATACAAATGGTGATGTTCATAGTCGAAGGTTGGTTAAAGGTAATATAAACATTTGGATTTGGCGTATAAAATGAATCTAAGTGAAAAGGGAAATAGATGTGCATTACAAGATAGAATCTCATCTTAAATGAAAGATTAAGTAGATTGCATATCATGAGTGTTAGGTTTGCTATGATGTACCTATGTATATATAATGATTAAGTTTGTGAGGTACTGATCTAGAAGATAGTAAATGCTTATTGCTTATGTAGGCAGATTAAGTAATGGCATTGAGATACCCTAGGGAGTTTGTAGTAATGATTTATTGTATTCCGCTTGCGTAATTGTTTAAATAGCTTGTGTGAATTATTCTATGTTCATAATGCTTAAATGTTGTTGTGTGCTCGCTACATTGCTTAAGTGATGTTATGTGTTGTATTGTAAAAAAATAAATAAATTAGTGTGTATTTAGCTATATTTCTCTGTGGTATTTTGATGGGCATTACATATATCATGTCTTTAAATAACATTAATAGCTATTATGTTGGTCATCATTATGTGACTTTGGTAGCTCACTTACTGGGGGCTCATTGTCATTCATGATGACACAATTTTACGTGCAATCATACTTTTGGAAGCAACATAATAGCCTATTTCTATCTCATCTCTTCTCCCTATATATGGGGGGCAATAGTGATTTCAAACATATCTCCTTATTAAGATTAAAATTTCCCCTTTGTGAAGTAGTGTCTTCTATAAGGATTTCTTATTGATTGTAGAGGTGTAGTCATATTCTAATTCCTTCTCTCATATTGGAACACACATCCCTAATGAGGACCTTAAGTACATATCCCTGATGAGGATCTCTTGCCATATTCTAATTCCTTCTCTCATATTGGAAGTCTTTGATCATTCATCAATTTCTTTTCTTCATTGAGTAGTATCTTTTATAATAAACCCTTCTATTTTGTGAACGCGCATGTCCCTGATGAGGATCTCTTGCCTTCTTTTAGAAGAGTGTTGGTATAAATAATCTCTCTTTGATGTCATTTCAATCCTCTTTTCTCTCTCTCATCATTCGTCTCATGGATCACCAAAGTGTGTATTCATGCTTTCTATCTCTTCTTCCTTTTCTTCTCTTCGCATTTATTTCCATTTAAATATTTCATCTTGTGTTAGAGAGCTCTCAAATCCTCACACTCTTTGTTGTGTTGGAATTGAGGTTTAAACCCCTTTCTCACCAAATGATTCTCCATTAGTTTTTGATCTGGTATCAAAATCTTTTTGTGAGCATTTGTCATCAATCTCCTTTCACAATTCAATGTGGTAAACATGATACCCCGTTTCAACTCACTAAATTAGCAAGCCGAAACAGGGGGGCATATAGATACCCTCAAATTTTCATCACCTTCCTTAGTAAGCATTTAGGTGATTTTGTCTAACATGTGGTTTTGTAGGTTGCGGTTCCTAACTATGTTTTGTAGATACCATTGGGGTCTTTATCCGACAACTTGTGGATATATTCTTTTTCATGAATGTTTAATTTTCTTTACTTTAGCTTGCATATGCACATAGTGTCATATGACTGCTAAAGTGGGGGCTAAATGTAACATCATAAATTGTACACCCTTGCTAGGGTGGTACAATTCTACGCTTAGTTTAGCACTCGCCTTAGTGTGTTTTCATCTTGAATTAAGCATTTAATTAATTAATTAAATTAAATCTAAAGTCATATTTCATCACTCCCCACATCATAAAATTAGGCTCTTTACCCTAAGTGTGCCCCTTTTATTTAATTCCTCCAATAAATTATTAAATCATAAATCCTAATTGTCTTATTTCGACCTTTAAGGCCCGATTTCATATATCAAAACATCTGAAAAATCAGTTGTAACTTTGGGATTCACTCTAATATCATTATATCTAACGGTCCTGAAAATTTGGTGAAAAGTTGGTCAGACCGTGTGTAAGTTACGCACGATCCCTGACATTTTTCCCAAAATTTTGGGAGCATGATGCTATGATATTATAATTCTTAACCCCAAGAAATTGGCAGAAAATTCAAATCTTAGGTCAGCCTAAATGCGAAATTAAGATCTAGGGTTTCATACATAAGAGCTCTCTTTCTTTATTGGAAGGCCTAAGGAATTTTTTTTGGCTTAGAGCGAGTGATCACAAGGAGCCTTCTATGCAATGAAAGTGCAAGTCTTTTGGAGTCTTCAACAACATTCAACAACATCTATCAAGCATTCATCAAGCATTATTTCATCAATTGGGGGCTTTTGAAGATGTAGGAAAGCAATAGGAGATCACCGACTGAAGATTGGCTTGTACCCCTCCCTTGGGGTTGGGTATGATTTCATGTTGTTTTCATGTATTTGTATGAGCTTCATTATATCAATTTATAGATTTACATTTATGCTTTATATCACTTAGCATCATTGATTTAGAGAATTTAGGGTTTACTCTTTAAAGCATAGGGTTACTCTAGATTGTTTGCATTCATCATTTTAGGGTCTTGCACACACACACGATTCCTGCACACACTATTTCACTATACAAATTGACTATTTGTTGAGGTGGAAATCACCAAAACAAGGGTTTGACTAAGAAAAAACCCCATATATCCACCCAAAACCCTATTTTTAGTTGCAGGTGCAGGTACAGATACTCGGAAGACTTTCAAGACTACTGAAAACACAAGGACTATCTTGAGGTCTCAGATCTGTCCCAAAATCATCAAGGACAGGGGCGTGGTGCCATTTTCTTGTCTAGGAAAGGGATGTGGTGCCCTGGTCCCCCTAGTTTGAGGTGAAATTCAGCAGGTTAAGGGCTCATGACCTCAAGTTTGCAGTCTCTCAGTTGCAGCTTCTTGTTTGCAGAATCAGGAAAAGGGCATGGCACCCCTGTCCTGGACAATTTGACTTAGTTTTTGGTGCTAGATACACATTCAAATTTCTCCCCCTTCTCTGCTTTTAGTATCTCAGTTTTAGTCCTGCAAGTTTTTGCAATTTGAGTTCGTATATGCTTCATTGTTCATCTCCTAGTCTAGTTGATCAATCACACCCTATTTTTCACATCTTCTCTTCATATACTACAAGAGGAATAGAAACCCTAAGAGATAATCCTTGGCTCTCTCTTTCTCACAAGAAGTAGCCAAAGTGAGCTATCTCCCGAGGATCTTTCATATTCCCAATGTGTTGGCAAAAGTGGGATTAGGTCCTAGTCACCCGGTCTCGCTTTTTCCTCTCCACAGGATCCCTTGGTTTGGGTTGGTTTTAAAGATGGACAATACTTTGTTAAATTGGGTTTTCAAATTCTCCTCACCCCTCCTTTCAATTGGTCACATATTTGGAGGTAAAAAATGCTCCCTAAGGTTTTCCTTTTTTGGTGGATCACTTGTCATAATAGGATCCTCACTATTAATAACCTTCAGAAGAGAGGCTTTTAGTTGGTGAACATCTGTGTTCTTTATGAGATGACGGATGAGAGTATCAACCACCTCTTGTTCTATTGCCCCTTCTCCTAGTTTGTTAGAAAAAAAGATTAATATTTTATTCTTGGTTTTCTAAGTGTGGCACTTGGATCCTAAGTTGATCTCTTTTGGTTGGACTCCCTCATGCTTCCATCCTCTCATTTGTGATCTCTGGTGCTAGTCCTTCCTCCATACGAGTTGGAGTTTATGGAAAGAACACAACAACATAATTTTTAGAGATCACAAGACTCACTGGGAGGATCTTTCCTTTTTCATTATTAACCAAGTCAAGAAGAATATGAAAGGATTTGGTAAATCCAGACATTCCTACCCTCCCTCATCTTTGGACTAGAATATGGATAGGAATTGGGTGTTGGTTGACATCCTTTCAAACTTCATTTTCCCATCTATTGGGTTTAAAAATAGTATTAATTCCCCCCCCCCCCCCCCCCCACTTGCTCGACACCAGTTGGTTGAAACATAATTTTGATGGGTCTTTTTAGGGTAACTCGGGTTAGGTGAGTGAGGTTGGGGTCATCAGAGATCCAAAGGGTAAGGTCATGGTGGTCTATGTGGCAAATTTGGGCTCTCAAATGTCCAACATGGCGAAATAACTATGATGACCTTCTTTGGTATTGGTATTGCAAAGGATAAGAGTTACAAATGGATAATTATTGAAGGTGATTTGAAAAATGTTATTATGATGTTGCAAAGGAAAGTGAAGTTGGGATGGTGGATGAAGGATATTACCACCAAGTGTCAAGACATGATTGCTATGTTTGGCCATGTTAGATATCAACACACCTCGAGAGAAGGAAATACAATTGCAGATAGATTGGCAAACTTAGGCCTCTTTATTAAGGGCCTCAAAGTATAGATGATGCTAGATGAATTACTCGATGTTGTTTGTGCCATGATTGTTGAAGAATATCATCTCAATGAAACCTAAAGATTTTATTATTGCCTTTTTAGTTTTTCCTGGCCACATTGTACTATAATCATTAATTAGAAATAATTGGTTTTGTTAAATCTTGTTATAGCTATGCTTTTAGCCATATCATCCTTTGTTATCTCTTTCCCAAAGATGATTTATACTATCCTTCTATTAGTCGTATTCTTGGTTTTATTGTGCATACTATGGGTGGGGACCTCATCTAGATAAAACTTGATAGTTGTGAAAAGTTTAAACAAAATGAGGCACTCGAGAATAGGGTGGTGGAAAGAAATTTGGTAACCTTCATGGAAGGAATGAAGGATTTTGACCCTATTCTATCATTACAATTTTCCAAATCTTGGGCATATGGTGAAGCTTAGTTTGGGGGGTGAAATTTATTGTGTCTATGGAGAGTATACACATAAAAATGGCTATGAATGATTAAATACATATTTTATATTTATTTAATTAATTGAATATCTAAATATTTAATTATTTCCTCCAATCATTTGAATATCTAATATTTAATGATTATTCTTCTATCCTATAGTCTCAAATATTAAATAATTTCTAAATTATTTAATCCCTTTTTCCAACTCACCTTCCATCTCCACTCCATCTTTCCTTTGCCAACTCATCAAACATGTGGCTAAAGATATTAATATTTCTTAAATATTAATTCATCATTTATCTTCAACCTCCAAATTTAATGAAATATTGTGTACGTATACATATTTCTTAAATTTTCTTCTATATTCCCTCCAACATCCCTACATCTTAGGAAGGACTTGAGTCCACTTGTCCTCTCATTCCTAGATCTTCTCCAACCATCTCTAGATTCCCTCAGTCAGCAACCCAGTCAAGGTGAGATGAGTGACACTTGTCTTTTCCTTCCCCCTTTCTCTCAACCTTCACCTTTGCTCACAACCATCCAAATCTGTAGATTTGATCGTGTCTGTTGATCCAGTCCACATCATCTCATCCTCTCAAAGTCTATAAAATTAGGAGTTTGAGTTGAGAAAGAGTTAGTCTTTAAGTTAGTTTTCAAGATAACCATTTGTGAAAACTTATGCATCCCCGAGTTTTAATCTTGAAGCAATTTTGCATTTCTCATTTAGCATAATCATTTAGTATTGTATATCATAGTATCAGTTAACTACCAGTTATAAGTCCATTCTTCATATGCCATCTTGGAAGCTATCAGTTCTTGTTTGAGAGCACACCATCTACAACAAGGAACAGTGGAGTTAGGACACAATGAGACTTAAATCATGAAGGTAAAAATAGTATTTTTAATATCAATTTCATGTAGTTTCATTGGTTGAGTTTGGATTTCCTGTAGCATTTCCTTTGTATTTTGTGAAACTAATATGTTGTAGGCAGTATTCTGAAGATGAAATTCAAGTCGACACAGAGACCATAGTGGTTGCTATGGGTGTCGTGGTGAAAGGAACCACCTTTCTTAAGAAGCCAAAGGATAATTATAAAGAAGATTTCCAAAGGTTCTTGAAGCTAGGTGAAAATGTGGCATGCTATCAGAGTGGGTTCAACAGAAATGACCTACATGGTATTTGGAAGGAAGCAACATTGCTCTGGATGGGAGGTTTAAGTGCTTCCATTGTCACCTTTTCCCCATGCTTAATGAATTGAGGTATGAGTTGAAAATGAATTTACCATATTAGCTTTTTTCTGGCTAAATGTAAAGACATCCTTCCCCTGAACTAGGAGCTTATCCTTCAGCTTGATAATTTCCATATAAACTTAACCCCTTCTAGTGGCTTCGCTTTTAATCCCTCTAACCCTTCTCTAAGTGTCAAGCTTTCTGATATCTCAGTCCCCAAAGAGCCTGGCCCCAATCCTAAACCTAAGGGGACCCCTACTTGGGTCAACTCTAGCAAAATGGCTAAAGCTAAAAACCCCTCACTCCTCTTTTCTGTGGTTAGTATTATCAAAGAGATGAATGATAAGGACAATGCCTCCTCTTGGTCAACAAGGTGAGATTGGACCTCAATAAAGAGGGTACCCCTTCAACCCCTTCATGTGGTTCTCCCTGTTCCTTGTTGACTAAAAATTGGGACTTCCATGTCTATGTAGAGAAAGCTAATGAGCTTCGTGATGGTTACAATAAGAATTAGGATATCATCCATTGAATTTTGGGTCAACTTAATGTGGAAAGGAAGAAAAATAATAGGTTGTGGAAGACAAAGACAAGATAATCTGGGAAGCAGCTAGCGATTTGGCTAAGAAGTTAGACAAATGAGAAAGTATTGAGGAAGAATTGGAGGGGCTGAATGAGAAGATTGACTAGAGAGAGGGCGAGGAGAAGATTATGAAGGCTATGGAAGAGATTTAGAGCAGCCAGGTGTCTCTTAAAAGAAAGATGGAAGACGTGATTGTGCAGAGTAATGAAATCCTTAATAGGAATTTGGAAATTCTTCAGGCTATCCAAGAGGAGATTGAGAAGAAGAAGGCTTGAAAGAAGAGGCATTTGGACTCTTCCCTTGCTTTGGGGTTGGAGGCATCGATTTCTAGGGTGATTGCAACTCTGGAGTCACCTGCAAGGCTTTGAGTCAGGACAGGAAGTTTGAGAAGCTCCCCACCAAGTAGGCCATTGGTTTGTGCTTTCAGTGGGAATGGGTCTTTGTGTTTTATTTTTCTTATTTTTAGTTTCGTTGGTATATAGTTTTTGTTCTGTCTTCTTAGGAGCCGCTGGTTTTGTTCCTTTTTGATAGTTGGCTCAGCGGTGCTGGGTTCCCATTCCTTGTGAGTCCCATGGCTTTTCTCTCTCTTTCATTGTAATAGTGGTTATGTAATGGTTTAGGCCTCTACCAATTTTAACTAATTAAAACTCTTACACTTTATTATAAAACTTTACACAATTATATTTAAATGATAAAAGTAAGTAACCTCAATAAAAAAATAAATATAGAAGGTTTTATTCCAATCATAGGAGGTATAAGTGTTAAGTATTCACAAATTTAATAGACATCTTAATTAAAGTATGAATAAAAGAATATATCACAATTAACCAAATCTCATAATGATTTATAATTGTAATTGCTGTTAATTAAATTGTGTTTTAATTTTTGTAATAATGTTGAGGAACATAATCTATCATCAGAATAATAGAAAGTTAGAAGACAAAAACTAACACACAATTTAATCCAAAAATTTAACAGTAAATCCATAAAAGATTATTTTGGAAGGCAAATCCACCTAAACAACTCCAAATTTGTTTTTAGACATTAACAATCGTAAGCAAAATTCTACACGTAGATTTGTTCACGATTTGTTTTGGAAGGCGAGTACACCATTGGACACCACATGAATGATCTTTGGATGTCCAAGAAACATGTGAGCTCTAAAATTGCCAGCGTTGAATGGATCTCAAAAAACATAATTGAAATTTGCACAAATCTTGATAAGATTTACTTTCATTAACTAGCTGTAAGTTGTGGCCTTCTTTAATCTATCATAGATATTCTATCTTCTCATTTCCATTGACTGTTGAAGATTTCAACTACAATATTGATGAAATGGCCAAATGGAAGCCCATCTTTACCATTAATTGTTAAAAGTTATTTCAAAATAAGTAGAAATATTTAAACAATTGTTTAACACCATACTCAAAATGGAAGAGAAAATCATAGCTTTCGATATTGAACAAAATTAAAAAATAATATAAAAATAGCAATGTATAAAGGAGCCATATAGAGAACATCAATACAAGGAGCAGTCTTAAAGGATAGTGAAGAACAGTTGTCAAACAATAAGTGAACTAATAAATTAAGTAATAATGTTTATAAAAAAGTTTTAATATTAAATGTGTTAAGAGATAATATGTGATATGAAATTTGTTCAAGGGGTTGAGCTTAATTGGTTAAAACACTGGGTTCTCACTGTGAAGACTCAAGTTCAATTCTCAATAGGGACATCTAAAATGAATTCTAAGTTGTGACTCTTGGCCTTTCATAAAAATAAGGAAAGTCTAGGATCATTGATTACATTTCTTTATATATATATATATACACAATTTTTAAATTATGTAGAGTGTTTTACAATGACGTGTAATAATATGAAGGTATTAATAAAAAATTCTTATTTCTCATAGAGTTAAAAAAATATTTATAATATTTTATTTTAATTGTAATCTAAATAATAACAATGTAGATTCACTTTGATTATATATATATGCTATATATTTATAATTTATAATATTTTAAATAACATTATTTATTATATTACATATATTTTATAATTAATAAATTTGATATTAATCTAATCAATAATACATATATTATTATAAATCTAATAGTTCAACATATTTTAAATATATTATTTCTTTTTATGAATAATCAATATTAATTATTGTAATAATAATGACTATGTAGAATTATTATAATTTTAAATTTTTTAATATTAAATATATATCTTTAATAGATATTTCATATTTGATAAATATTAAATTTATTATATTTTTATTATAATATTTAATATTCTAATAATATTAGTTATTTTATTATATATATTTAATAATTAGTAAAGAGCCCTAATCTAATATTTTATAGTATATATAGATATAATTTTGGCCTATTTATGTCTCTAGGCCTATTTATGTCACTATAAAAGTCTTAAGGTCGACTCATAATATGGAAAACTTTGAGGAAATCTCAAAGGTAAAATTTAATAAGTTTTATCCATTCTTATTCTCTAGTTTGTGTTTGTGACCTTAGAAAGGGCTTTAGTGTTTAAAATGTTTTAAAATTATTGAATGTTGTTAACATGTTGAAAAATATCTTGTTTTCTTGTTGAGTCCACATGTCTAAGCTATTAGAGTGATTTTCTTTGGATGAAAAGTTCAATTTTCTTTTATCAAAGTAAGATTTAGGGCTTTCACAATGCTTGGAACACTTTGCACGTCGATTTGTAAACTATCATGGTAGTTAAAAATATCAAACATATTTTATGAAGCATCTCAAGTGAGGAGGTTTTTTTTTTTTAAACGACCATATATTCTTATGGTGAATAGGAATCCATTCCACATGTGTAATTGTGTCTATTCCCACTTCTAACATATGGAAGAGTTGAGATGAGGTATTTTTGCACATGGACATGTCCATGGTGAAGAAGGGATGTGTGAAGACAATTGAATAATCCCAATGAATCACCTTTTTCCTTTCATGCAAAGATATATATGTACATGGGAGGAAAATTTAGTATCCTATTATATGTTTAAAATCTATAAATTCATGGTGTGATGGCATGTCCATTAATTAGAGAAAAAATAAAATCATGCATGTTTCTATCTTACATTTGTGTGTGGAGATTTCATGGAGGTTGTTGTGTCAAATGATATTAATATGTTAAAACTTTGTTGTTGGGTTCTATTGTTTCATCCTAGTAATTTTAAGCACTTGTGGTTTTAACATTGTAAAACCAATGTTTTCTCCCAAAGCTCTCTAAAATAGTGATGACTCTTAGGTATGAAACCATTGAGAGGTAAATAGACAATGAGCGAGGAGGGGTTAAAAAATGTTAGATACCAAGAGTAGCATAATAAGAATTAAAATGAAGGTATGAGAGTGCATTGAGGGTAAAACATTATGACAGTCAGCGAGATAATTCTACTAATGCTAGGTATATAAGCATAATAACATGATGATAAAGGGATTAATAGAAAATGTATGAATACAAAAAATTAGTCATGCTTTAAAGCTTTGTCACAAAATACCCTATCTTGAAATATACACAATTTTCAAATCAGTCACATGATAGTTGATATTTCTCTTATTCTTGAAAGTCTTATTAAAATTTGTCCTGGTATTGTGAACACTTGACCTTTTCCCTAGATAATGAGGAGAACAATTAGATGTTTAAGATGTTTTGTATGTTTGAATAAAACTTTGAGTAGTATTTTTCTTCATCTTTGTTTAGACCAACAAATATTAGTGTTATACCTTTTCCAACTCATGAATATATAGATGATGAATTACAATAAATTGTCAAAGAAGTATTGGGAGTATTGTACCTATTGGGATTTCTCTATAAAGTTTCACATCTTATCGACTACTCTACTTTTTAGAGGGAACAAAAGATTGAGGAAGGCCTACACATGATGGTTTTAAAGAATATTGTATTTTACTTGTCATGGTTTGTTACATGTATGCAATCTATCTTGTTGTTTTAGAATTTATTATAACTATACAATACTATGAAAATCATTTTCCTAGAAGGTGGTTGCTTCATTTACATCCCCAACAACATTTTCCCTTGACACAACAAATTTTTTTGATTATCAGCATGCTCATCTTGGATTTAGGTGAAGTAATATTTAGAAGTTTCATTTGGACTAAACTTTTAGTATTCCTATTAATGATGGTAGTTGACAATATTTTTAATTGGGTCACTAGCTTACAATTAATAGGGGAATATGAATAGTCTAGGCAATAGTTGGATTAGGAAACAATGATGCAACAACAATATAAGGAATAGGGGCCTCTAAATTAGAGTCTATCTTGAAACCCAACATCATGAGTGGATCATGATTAGTATTATTTCATTAGGAGGAGGAATGCGAAACATTCATGGAAGTATATTTTGAATCCAATTGACCAATAATAAAATCATCGTTGACACCAAATATGGATGATTTGATAATGAAAAGGTTCTCTCCATGAGAAATCCCTAACTTGTAAAACCACCTCAACTAGGAGAGACAAAGAAAAGTCTATCTCCATAATGATGCAAGGATAAGTAGTTTAGACACATAAAAATTTCCTCTAATAATCTTAATGCTTTTATCAATATATGGATCCATTATTTATCTATTAATTCCTTATTATTCCATTTCATAATAATAGATTATTCATTATTTCATAAATTCATTTTAATAATATATTCCATATATTAGTTATTCTCCATAAAATCCATTCATATATTAACCTCTTCCATATCAATTTTTTTTATCCTTTATTTATCCTATTCCACCTTCACCAATTGCATCCATCTAATGCATGTGGGACAAAATATTGCACCATTCTTTCATCCCACATTCATCCCATAGTTTCAATCCACCACGAGGACACCTATAAATTCCTTGCTCCCTCTTATTTCTAAGTTTGACATCTTTCTCTCTCGCATATTTGATTTTTCTCATTCTTGCATCTTTTACTTTGAAAGTTGATTGTTTCACATCCAAATCACATCCATTTTTGCATAGCTTCGATTTTACATTCATATTTTAAATATTTGTTCTCTATAGCTTCTTGTGCATAGTACTCTAAGAGTGAACATTTTCGAACGCGTGATCTTGGTTGATAGGAGGGAAATGGAGTAAAAAATATATTGAATAGATGTGTGTGTTAGATAGTTATTTTGTTCTTCAAGTGTGTTTTCTTTTTCAAGTACTCCATTGTTGTGATGTTGGAACAAATTT
Source organism: Cryptomeria japonica (assembly GCF_030272615.1). Lineage (NCBI taxonomy): Eukaryota > Viridiplantae > Streptophyta > Pinopsida > Cupressales > Cupressaceae > Cryptomeria > Cryptomeria japonica. Next base: position 185,972,468 of record NC_081414.1, on the reverse strand, counting down.
GAATCTTTGATTCATTCCTCCATTTCCTTCATCTATAGGTAGTAAGAGAGAACGTGGTAGTAGCATTATCCACCATGAGAAAACAAGTTGATGAATACCTAGGGCCCATATATAACAAGAGTTATACCAATAATGAAGTGGGAGATTTAGGATTCTAATCCAAACCAAAAGCTAGTGAAGGGACTCAGTGAAAGAATTAAACATTGGATGTCATATGAATTGTTATATGTGAAATCTTGAGTGATAAATTTAAATACTCATGCATGTAAGCTCATTAATAATAGTTTAATTTGGTGGAAAGAACCAACTCAAAATGACAAAAGGCTATGTTTAAAGTAGGGAGATATAATATTAAAGGAAGGGAAACCTTGTACAACAACAACTTATTCTAGACCAATGATGATGAAATGTTTGAAGGATAAATAACTTCTTGGGATTTGTCAGCTTATGTGAAAAAATATGTTGATATAAGCACTAGAATAACAATGTATAGACAAGGCTAGGGAGAGTATAAAACTAGTGAGAAAAAGAGTAAAATATGCACCTTTCTGTCATATTAATACATATAACTACAAATACTAATTAGTGATATAATTTTATTATAATATTTTAGATAAATAATTAATACACATATGAAATAATTTTAAATAATAATACAAAATTAACAATTTATAATAAATATGACTTTTGTGGTTTTAAATGACAATATCAATCATGAAGCATATACATCGATACATTTAATTTTCTCATATTGTTTGGTAATATTAAGAAATAATGAGAGGTCCAGTGGAATGTGGACCACTTTGAACTTTTTAAATTATAACCTCACTCAAATTTTCATTGACAAAGTTTTCCTAATATTAAATATCATCAATTTTACAATTTTAATTATTTTATAATCAATAGAAATACAAAGTCATCATATATTCATATATAAAATATGAAAATATTTTTACTTTTTTCTTTTTAACTAAATGAGGGGTAAAAATTTATTCAATTAGAGAAAGATATAAAGCTAGAAGGGCCACACGTCCAATAGAGAAAAAAATACACAACTTTTTCAACATCTACTAAAGTATCCAACAAATGAGACATTTCTGAAGATAATTGCCCCCTATCCACTATATTCTAGCCCTGCCTATGATCAGAAGCCCATTTGGCCAAACAATTAGCAACTCCATTCCACTCTCTAGGAATGTGGCAAAAAGTAATAGATTCCAAGGAGCTACACAATGAAATAATTTTCCTAATCACTATATAGCTAAATGCCAACTAACCTCATCTAACCATCTCTCATTCATTAAAGACACCACCACTTGAGAATCTGATTCACAAATAATCTGATTCCAGCCAAAAAAACAACTACACTCCACTACATGCAAAATGGCAAGAGCCTCCATGAGATTATTGGTATGTAAGCCCTTATAAATTAAAAAAATAAACTGAATATCTCCAGAGCTATCACAACCAACCCCACTAATACCATCATGGCCAGGCTTCCCCCGAGAAGAGCCATGAATGTTTAGTTTCAAGACTCACTGAGGAGGAGGGGACCAACAACCAACCCTATAAACTCTCCACAAAGGATGGCAACATCTATTTGTCATGATTTTCCCAGCATACTGCCTCCAAGAAGAAAGAACACCCCCCTAAAGAAAAATATTGAACCGATTACATATATCAACATTCCCAGGATCCACACCCCCAACAAAGTCACACTTTGCCAAGACAATCTCTCGAAGAGAATGAATAATTCTCCATCACAAATGCTGAACAACCATCCTAACACAGTGAAAAATCCTACGATTTCTTTCCAGCCAAATAATTTAAGAGGGACCAATAGCCCAAGTAACTTGGAGGAAAAAGTCTTAACATGAGGCTTACCCAAGCGAGCTCAAAATTCATCAAAGAGGAAACATGCCAACAAATCTGGTTCCACAGTTGACATACACATTTTAAAAATAAAATAAAAAATTTAAATCTAAACATATACTCATTTATTTTGTACAACTACATTTAATCTAAAAGTACGAATATGTTGAATTTAAAAAATTGTTAAAGATTAATCTCAATCATTAGGAAAAGTATCAATAAGAGAAACTTGAATAGGCTTAAGTTTTTTAATTAAATCTATTTAATTTTTGAATTTTTTTCATTTTATTAGATGTTAGAATTCTTTTGGAGAGAAATTGACATTCAATAGCACATTATAAGGACATCCAATAGTCTCTTCATCATTATTGACATGCATTAAAAGAGAGTGGTCAAGTCAAGCCTGTCCCACATAAAGTTGGTCAATAGTCTACTAACAATGAATGAGAATTGCATATAATAAAACTTTTTATAATTTAACCCATTTAATCTCTCAAATCTAGATTGAGAATTCAACCCATTCAATATCTCAAGTCTAGATTTATAGTTCAACCCATTTAATCTCTCAAATTTAGATTGATTTTATCATATATTATAATTCTTTATTGACATTTTATGATAAAATTGTGAAATTTAAGTCTATATATTATCATAGTTGATTTATATCATCTAAAATAAAAAAAGTCAAAATCCATCATACATAAAATCAGTGAATAACCCACTCACAATAAGAAAACAATAGAATAGGCTTGAACTTTATGATCCACTCCCTTTAATTTTGTCTTATCAGATATAATATTGATATTATATTTCTCTGGAATAAATTGACATCCAACTATGCAAATGAATTCAAGCTTTCATAAGGTTACATCTAAAAATGATTACTGAAGATCCCTATGGGCAGTGGGAACCTAAGAATGATTATAACGTAAAAGACAGGAAGGAAAAGACATCAATTGCTTATGATAGAACCAATTTTATATCTTCTTTCATTAAGTCTTTTTTGATGAATGATATTTTATTAGTTCAATTGGTTCAGTAAAATTAATGAAGATGATGGAATATGATATTAAAAGTCATATATCAAGATTCAAAATTTTATTTTAATAAGTCAATTCGATTATTTATGTTCATCATAGACTTCTTCACAATTTATTTTAATATATGAATTAGTTCAACTTCCAAAGTTTAAAGGAAATAAATTGTACAATTTATCATATTATTGAATTATTATAAAATTAATATAGACATTTTAAATATATTTATTTAAAATATCAATTTCTAACTACTTTATTTTATGTTAGAATTATGCTTTTGATTATATAGATGCAGACATAAAATTATGTGTTGATTACTTTCAAAATATTATGTTTATTATTAAATAGAAATAAATAGTTGTCATGCTCTTAATGGCCAACATCTTTATAATGTTTTAATATAGAAAATGGTTGCCTGGTTTAAGGTAACACATTCTACCTACTCCATCCCTTGCTCCAATTGTAAAATGTCTCTCTATAATAATGGAGAAATTTATAACATTCATAATGATCAACTTTTAAAATTTAATATTCACTAAAAAAAAATATAACTGAAATATTATCAAGTAATATGAAGGTTGAAGAATTTTTATGGTTAAATGTGTCAAAGTTGAAATATATTTAAATTAGTAATCTTTTGGAAAGTTTTAATGGGTGACAATTAAATTATTTTTGTTGACTATAAATGACATATTTTTGAAACATTACTAACAAAATAGTGTAAATAAATATTAATTTAAATTTGAGAATTCATCTCCAAAATTCAATAATAAAGTAAATTAATTTTTTTTTAATAATTTAATTACTTAAAAAAATAATTTTTATAAAAAGATTCATTTCTATATAATAGTTATCATTAAAATAATATATGTAAGTTAATTTTTATAAAACTTTCATTTCAACATAAATGTCAAATATACCAACATGTCATAAAAGTATAGACTTGAGTGTGCTATTTTGGTTTGTTAAATTATTATTGAAAGTATCTGGAGTAAAATGTGTCTTTATATGACTATGACTATAAATATAAATTATGTTTTTTATTATATACTAGCTTGTCTTGTGTTGGTGTTCCCACCTCTACGACAACAATGATGATGCAAAAGAGTGAATGTCCTCACAAGGATAGATGCTAAGATAGAAATGAAAAGTTTAATTGATAAGATCTACCTCAAGTATGAAACCCTTGGCATGACATCTCACACAATGATTGCTGTGATGAAATGAAGTTCTAAAACATGTTAGCACATTCTTCCAAAATGAAGAAACACAATATTGTTGATTGTGATTGCATAACAAACTTATATAATGGAATGTCTTGCTTCTTGAATGTAGATGTATGCTCCATTGATTTGAATTACTTATGAGTGTTCTTGAATGTGTTGGTTACACTTTGAAATGATAGAGGGAGTTGTATTTATATGAAACTCACTTCTTTTTAGAGTTAATATTTATGGAATGCCAATAGAGAAAGGCAAATTATTACTATTTGCAAAGTTGACTTTCACTCTTCGAAAGTTGAACTCTATATTCCTAGACAATGGCACCTAAGTGCGCTAGTATTGGGAAAATGTGTTGCGAATTAAGGTGTCTCAAACTTAGCAATTTTGGAGTATTTATTTATTATTATATATTTTTCATTGTCTATTTGACATTTATGCTATTAAATATTTGTGCTACACCATATGGGGTGTAAGTCTTATGAGTTGGCGTTTTTGCTACATGTCGATGCCTTTAAAAATAAGTTATTAGTTGTCAAAAGATACTCCTCAAGTGGTATAATAGGTGAAGACCATTTATAAGGATGTTATGATAAATTTTATGACAACTCTAAGGGCTGAAAATGGAAGGGATCATTTTGGACATTAGAATGTATTGTTACACGCGTAAGAGGATCCTTACATAAGTTATTGATGGTCTACAATGTCATGTAAGAGACTATGCTTGATATGTAGGGTTTGTATGAATTTTACCATTGTATTTTGGAACCTTGTTGGTGTAGGGCACCTAACACTCCAAGCATGCAATTTTGTTTCTTTTAAGTTTTGTGTGTTGTTTTTTATGATGTAATAATGAACCAACCATTAGGGACTCAGTAGAGCCATGGTTGAGTTGTCCAAGTTTTGGATTGTGTCATTTGTGTTCAGGATGCTGTCAGCTTGAGAAGTTGAAATGCTAAGGTAGATCAAAAGAGTAGTACTCCAGATGATTGTTATCATGTAATAGGGGTCTATTGTAGTGTTTTTAGGTTGCATCTCAGGAGTAAAAAGATGTAAAAAGTTGCTAAGCAACATTTTGCAAAAGTTGCATTTTTGGAAGATGGCGTTATAAAGTTGGTTGAACCAACTAAAAAATCAGCATATAAGACAAAATACACTTCATTGTATGGGTTGGGAGAATTGGGAATGCAAGAACAAGTTTTTGAGTTGCAAGTAAATCTTGTTTTCTTCACTGTTTAACAGTTTTATTGAGTTTTCATTGCTTTGTGCGGTCCGGTACGGACTTGGTTGTAGAATCTCATTGCAGGGAATGAGTTTTCATTGAATTTAATTTCCAATAAGTTTGACGTTTTAGGACTAATTGTCTTTAGTTGCAGAGTTAACATCCATTCTTTGCAACTAGGTGCAAAACCCTTGCAAGTAGGGTTTAAGAGAAAAAATGGCTCTAACCTAAGCATTCATTGATGGAACCTATTGAAATAAAATGGAATGCTAGGTTAGGGTCTGTACATAGGTTTAAAATAGGGTTTTTTGTTTTGCAAGTCTTTGTGGAGGAGATGCAATGAAGCCCTAGGCTCACCTGTTAGGCCCAATATGGAAAGCTAATGTACTAAGAGGGGAGGGGTGAATTAGTACTCCAAAACTTTTCTTCAATAATAACTTTATTGTTATGCATAAACCGAATAGTGCAGTAACATAATATAAAGTTAAAACAAATAGATAACAATCATACATGATTCACTCCATAACACATATATTTTAGTTACGCAAAAACTCTTGGTTAGAGAGAAAAACTACGGTGGGGATGGCACCCACAACTTCACTACTGCAATAATAAAGAGTGCTCAGCTAGAGCTACATGTTTAGCTATTTCTGATAGCTTACCCTGTTAGGAGTAACAAGATCTGTTAGATCTACCTTGCTAAAGGATTTCACAACACTTCATCTAAATGCTGCACCTGGTTAGAGGCTTTACAATTTATAGACTTGATTAGAGTCTTTTACCCTGTTCAAGGTTTCTCTTACAACTTCAAAATATTACAATAAAATCATTACAAATATCTGCAACTTTACATCTGGAATGTTATAGCAGATTCTATGTGCTCAGAATAAGTTACCTTGCTTATAGCATACCTCGGTAAGCCATATAGTAACTTAGTAGACCCTTCTATTTACTCTGTTCTTCGACTATTCTCTGAAAACCTTCTCGGTGACCTCTGTGTCTCTGTAATAGTCTTCTTACACTCATGCTATATAAATAGATCTCTTATAACGGTGATCCATTCATTGCTTTGATCTTACAAATATGATTTATCAAATGAATAACCATGCAAGATATTTCATTGGTTAGATGACCTCAAAATCATACACAATCTTTAAGTGTAATTTCCAATGTGATAACGGTTAGATGTGCCTCGATCGTGTAACACATTTTCATATGTATGTCCAAGTTCAATGAATCTGGTAACACGTTTCACTCGGTGTATATCAACTCGATGTGTCATCTTTGCTACTCAGTAGACATGAAATGATACTCGGTAGATAGCTCGGTGTATACTACGTTTTGAGACTACTTTCTTCAATAACCGACTAGACTGTGCATACCGACTGAATATCTTGGTAGAGATAACTAACTAGAGTATATAGAATAACTTTGACATGAAACTAATGGCAACTTGATAAGTAGTAACAATCTCCCCTTTTGACATTAGTTGAGATGTTTGACAAAAACTACTTTCAAAGTTATAACTCAATAATCTATATACTTGCAAAATTTAACTATGCTGACAGTATATACAATAGTCAATAATATAATATATCTAGATATACTCCCCTTATCGATATACTGTACAAAATTCTGATTTTTCATGCTTGGTGATCTGTTCTGTGTGCTTTGCTTACTATACTATATACTGCTCGGTGCACTGCTCTTGAATACTCTGCTTTCTCTACTCGGTATACTCCCCCTGTATACTATACTCCTTTTGTTTGATTTATGCTACACTCCCCCAATACTGTATCACTCCTCTAATATTGTAACACATTACTCCCCCTTTTTGACAAACATCAAAACTTAATTACCATTCGGGGGTGGTAATTGGTAAAAAATGGATTTGTATTTGGTCCGGGCTTCGGTGAGAGCAACAGAGAGGGCATTCTTTACACTGTCCATTAAAGAATTCTGTGCTTGAATATCAGCCAATAATGATATTAAGCCATCTAGAGTGCTTCCTTCTTGTGTAGTAGATAAGGAGGTGGCTCGGTTGATTTGTTCTTGGACAGATGAAAGATGAGGAAGGAGTAATGTTTGAAGTGTCATTATGTCTATCCGAATCTTGTGTTCTTCATTTCTTAGGTCCAATTGTTGAGCCATGAGCTGTTGTAGCTTTGTATAAAAATTCTGAACTGAATTTGGCTCTGTGGTCAACTTGCTTGAGAGATTGGTGATCTCTTTCTCAATTGCCTCTATTTTATTCTTAATGTCTTTAATAAATAAAGAAAATGTGCAGAGTTTCTGAAATAAATAAAGAATGTGTTTGAGTTGAGGAGTCAACTCAGTAATAAATTTGACAAGTTTAACTTTGCCAATAGCTATAGCTTTCTGTACCTCTTCTATCATTTTTGCAATGAGCTCTATCTTTTAGCTTGCTCAAATACTCCGATGCATCTACTCCAGATGTCTCTATCTTTGTTAGGAGTTCATCTAGTTGAATGTGGATGGCTGCATCTATTGATACTGTAGCTTCAGGTAGCATATCTATTAAGAGTGTTTTCACCTTCTGAAGTACTTTATTTTTCTTTAGAATGGCCATTTGCTTCTCTTGTTCGGCCTTTGCTTTGCATAGTTCACCAAAATCAATGAGTTCTTGCCCCTTCAATTTTGATATGTCTACATTGGGAAACACTATTGGTTTTGACAAATCAACTTTAAAACTATGCTTTTTCATCTTCTTTTCTTTACCTTTCACTGATGGAACTAAGACAAGGGCTTGTGAGGCTTGATGACCCTCGGTAGGTTGGTTGGTAGAGGCAACACTTTGATCGGTTTCTTTAGCCTCTGTAGAGTCCTTTGGTGTCTTGGTACTCGGTGTCTCAGTTTCAACATTCTCAGTGTTAGAAGGTGCTTGAGATGTCTGTTCTTGAGTAGTACCTTCTCTTGTTGTAGACTTGTGACCTTGGGTGCCTTGCTCCGTGTCATGAGGGGTTTCGGTTGAGACAGGTTGCTTGACTGGTGGATAAGGCTGAACTTGTTCCAAGATTGATTCACTAGATACAAGTTTTGTATATGCATTACCTTCTATCATTTCCTATTCTGGTGCCTCTGTATCCATGACATCTTCATCTATTTGAATGGTGTCAGCAGGGTCTTTCTCGGTAACATCAGGATCTTGCTCGGTGACATCAACAATTTCAACTGTAGCTTGCTCATCGACATCCTTGATTTTAAATATTTCCTGCCACTTTGCTTTTGTCTCATTTTCAACTTCAATATACAACCCATTCATCAGTTTTAAAGCTCTCTGCTTGACAAGAAACTTTGAATTGTAGGTTGTCAGATGTTCCTTTATTTCAGCTACTGACATGTCAGGAAAGAGATGAACTAGACTTCTCTCTCTGATCTGTTTCTCCGAGTCCATTGCATACTTCCACCTATTATCAATATGCAAGTAAAGTTCATTCAGAAGTGACTTAGCTAGTTCCAATGGAGCTAACCAGAATTTTAGAAGTGTGCAGATGACAGCTTCTTCAATTTGTCTCTTCTCATCATTATTCCTGGTTTCATACTTGACATATCTAAATGATCCAAATCCTCCATATTCTTTCAGATTAGCACAGAAGTTTTCAACACTATGTATATTTACCTTCTTGCTCTTGACAATCTGGAATTTGCTTGCATCCTCTGATTCGGTATCACTAGACTCTTTTGCCAAAATGAGTCTCTGAGTAGATTTCTTGTATGTCTTTGTTACCTTGGGAGAAGTAACACTTTTTGTTTTCTTACTCGGTGAGGTTGCAGATGCTCTTGTGTTAGGTCGCTTTGGAGGTGGAGTCAGTGAGGCCTTTGATGTGTCCTGTTTCTTTCTCTTCAACACTTTTCCCTTAGGCAATTCAGTGCTTAGTGTTATTGCTGCCTATTGGGCTTCAGATTCCTCTTCGGTAATGGTAATGGTGCCTTTGATAGGTGTAGAGGAAGAGTCTTCTCTGAATTTCTCTGACAATGCCTTTATCATTTTTGTTGCCTTTCTTGTAGCTTTGGGTACTACAATGCTCATTTTTACCTTTTCCTTTACTTCCTCATAGGTTCCATACCTTAGTTCGGTAGCATGCCTCGGTAATGTAAGAAATGCATCAATTTGTTATTGTGTGATCTCAAAGTCAATCTCGTAACCCATCGGTGACAAAGATTGAGTCCCCGGTTCCACAACATTCACATAACAGTAATTGGTGTCAACTTCAAAACATATATCATTTTTGTATTTCTCCACTAGCCAGGGTGGAATCCTATATCTGTTATGCATTTTCTCCTGAAATTTACTGAAGTAGTCATCCATAATATTATTGAAATTATCACCTAACTTCTTGATGAAGTCATTTATCTGATGGGTGATTAGTCGGTGTAGTTCCCAAACAACTTTACCAACTGATGGAAAGAATTTTTCAAAATAGAAAAACATGCATACCAGTTTTGATCCAAACTTTAGTGTATTAGTCGAGTTGTTTTTCTTCGGCTTCCTGATGGTGTTCAGATTTTCAAATAGGTTCTTCAGCAACACCTCACATAGGTCAATTTTCATTCCCTTTTTCACAATTTTGTAGGCCAGGTCTACTGCTGCATAGGGTACACTATTTTCCCTTGCCGATTGGAAGAAATAGTAGCCCATTACTCTAATGGCAAATTTTAGTTCTTCATCTGTGACATTATTCAGTTTCAATCCTCTGCAATCTGATTCCACTCCGATTAAACTGATCAATTCCTTTTGTGATATCATCTTTTGGGCTCGGGCATGATCATAAATGGGGTAACCGGTAATCAGATGAATGATTTCCTCGGTAATCTTAAGTGGTTGCTCTTCTAGCCACATGAAACCATCGTGAACTCTGCTTAGAACAAACTTAACCCACTGGGGTTTGAACACATGGGGATAGGTTAGGGCTTCAGTTAATCCCTTGATCTTGATGTGTTCATACTTGCTATTCAATTTACCATATGTGCACAACTCATCATAGGTGTCTCCGATTTCAACATGACCGAGTTCTTCAACATGACATTTGGTGAAGAATCTCACATCCTCGACTAACAACACTCTATCTGAGATGAGTGAAAAGGCGGTTTTGTCAGCCGGTACAGATGCAACTTTGGGAGTCAAAGAGTATTTTAGTGAGGGCTTCTCTACATTCTTGACAACTATGGGATCTTGGATCTTGGGCGCCATTGTAGATTTCAGATAAAAGCTAACAAAGGATCCTTAGGGTTTCAGGATTTTCAAACGACAAATGCTTTATACTTAGTAGATAATGGCAACTAGATAAGATTGGTAAACCAGCTTAATAATGCATTGAGATTGATATAAATACCTTGAATTTTCTTTGTAGGAGGTTTTGATCACCTTGGATTCGCTTTGCTCTGCTCTCTCAAAAACTTGGTAGGTGAAAATGATCGCGAAAATGCTTTTAAGTACACCATATGCCTTATTGGGCTCTGTGCGGGTTAGGTCAAAAACATTAAATGCACTTAGTTCCTCTTTAACCGATTTAAATGCACTTAGTTCCTCTTTAACCGATTTACTCTCCTTTTTCCATTTTAACTGAGTAACCAAACTTCCTTCATTTACTGACTAGACAAGTTTCCTGTATTCACCGACTTGACAGTTTTCCTGTATAGTGATTCAAAAGACTTTCATATAATTTCAAACTTACTAATACATCTTAATTATGTAGATTTGAATTAAGTACATGATAAAATAGGAACTGTTAAGATTTTAACCTTGAGAGAATGCAGTCCCTTCATACCTTCACCGATTAATTTGGAATAGGTGCACCTAACTCGGTAGGTAAGGTGCTTTCTTCATTTGACACAATTTCCTTCTTTTTCCAAATCATCTTTAATTTGTCTTTTATTTCTTTAGTGTCTTTTCTAGGTTGATCTCTGTAATCTCCAGCTAAGTGTCCAACTTTGTGACAATGAAAACATGCCATACCAGGATTTCTCCATGATCTTCGGTTGTTCATTCCAAACCTTATAAAACAATTGGCACTTATATGTCCATATCTTCCACAACATTCACACCATATCCTTGTATTGTAATCCCATGGTACTATAGAGTATTGTTGGTAAGGATTTGTGTGACTTTGGTAACCTCTAGCATTTTCTCGGTGTGCATACCACATAGTTCTTTTGCTTAAACCAACACTTCTCGGTACTATGTCCATATCTATTGCAGTTTTTACAAAACCCTTTGAATTTTACCTTCTAATAATTGTTAACAGACTTTGTCCTATATTGATTAGATGTGTGACCATATTTATTGCAATTGTAACAATAACCATTGGACTTAGTGACATTCTGTTGCTTACCTTTTCTGATTTGGCACATGTTGGCAGTGTGACCTTGATTTCCATAGTAGTTGCAAATAGGCTTCTTTCTTTTGATGTTATTCTTGTTTCCAACTTGCTTTGATGATTCTCCTCTCTCGGTAGTATGAATTCCCTTCTCGGTAGAGTCTTTTCCTTTGTAACCGAGTCCTGCATCTTTGTTGAGTCTTCTTGTATTCAGTTGCTCATCCAACATATTTGATGCTTCATAACTCTTCTTGAGTGTTTCTTTGGATTTCTTCTCTGATTCAGTTCATCGGTCAACCTTGATACTTCAAGTTTCAATGCTTGATTCTCATCATTTTTCAGAATTGCTTCATGATGTGCATAACCTAGTTGATCTAACAGGTTTTGTGGAATTCTAGTCAACCTTGTGATTTCATCATTCTTATTAGATACTAAGACTTCAAGTTGTTGTTTCTCTCTTTCTAGATCTCTTACTTTATCCTCGGTTGTCCTCAATGCATCAAGATTTTCAGTCATCTGTGTGCTGAAATGTTCATGTTCTCTTTTCATTGCTTTTAGTTGATTAGCCAGTGCTTTGTTCTTTTCTTTCAATACTCCAATCATTTCTTCAGTTTCTTTAGATATACTGTTCTCAGATGATGTCTCAATTTGTTCCACTAACTCTTGAGAGTCCTACAAATCATCATATAATCTTCTTCTTACTTTCAGAGATTTTTGCATTTGTCTTTGCATGTCTGCAATTACTTGATTAGCATGATCCAATTCTTCTTGCAGATATACAATCCTCCGAGATTGTTTATAGCCTTCCATTGATAAGATCTTTCTCTTTATGCAGTTAAACCCTTTTCCAAGATTCAAGCTCTGATACCAATTGTTAGGACAAATATGGAAAGCTAATGTACTGAGAGGGGAGGGGTGAATTAGTACTCCAAAACTTTTCTTCAATAATAACTTTACTGTTATGCATAAACCAAATAGTGTAGTAACATAATATAAAGTGAAAACAAATAGATAACAATCATACATGATTCACTACATAACACATATATTTTGGTTACGCAGAAACTCTTGGTTAGAGAGAAAAACTATGATGGGGATTGCACCCACAACTTCACTACTGCAATAATAAAGAGTGCTCAGTTAGAGCTACATGTTTAGCTATTTCTGATAGCTTACCCTGTTAGGAGTAACAAGATCTATTAGATATACCTTGCTAAAGGATTTCACAACACTTCATCTAAATGCTGCACCTGGTTAGAGGCTTTACAATTTATAGACTTGATTAGAGTCTTTTACCCTATTAAAGGTTTCTCTTACAACTTCAAAATATTACAATAAAATCATTGCAAATATCTGTAACTTTACATCTGGAATGTTATAGCAGATTCTATGTGCTCAGAATAAGTTACCTTTCTTATATAATACCTTGGTAACGCATATAGAAACTCGGTAAACCCTTCTGTTTACTCTGTTCTTCGACTGTTCTCTGAAAACCTTCTCAGTGACCTCTGTGTCTCTGTAATAGTCATCTTACACTCATGCACACACACACTTTTTAATTCTTAACTCATGCTGTATAAATAGATCTCTTATAACGGTGATCCATTCATTGCTTTGATCTTACAAATATGATTTATCGAATGAATAACCATGCAAGATATTTCATTGGTTAGATGACCTCAAAATCATACACAATCTTTAAGTGCAATTTCCAATGTGATAACGGTTAGATGTGCCTCAATCTTGTAACACGTTTTCATATGTATGTCCAGGTTCACTGAATCTGGTAACATGTTTCACTTGGTGTATATCAACTCGGTGTGTCATCTTTGCTGCTCGGTAGACATGAAATGATACTCGGTAGACAGCTCGGTGTATACTACGTTTTGAGACTACTTTCTTCAATAACCGACTAGACTGTGCATACCGACTAGAGTATATAGAATAACTTTGACATGAAACTAATGGCAACTTGATAAGTAGTAACATCACTGCTGGGAGTTGGTGAGTTAGGACAGTAGGAGATGTGCAAATTCTGAGCACATGTGGATTGGTGGAAGAAAAAATGTCACATGGTTGGAAGCCCTCTAAGTTACCTTGAATAATTCCTAATTTTTTTGAGCAGGTGTTTTGATTGGTGAAGGGTTTTAGAACCATCTTTCCAAGTCACCCGGGTAGGCCTAAACCCTTGAAATTAGTGCAGTATTGGAAACCATATGTGTACAGATAACCCAGATGCAATTGTTGAATATTGTTTGTAAATATGAAAAGGGTACTCGAATCCATAATTTATTTGTGGCTTTGTTTGGGAAGTTTTCAAATTGTACCTAAAACTACTAAGGGAGGGCTAATCCGATTAGGCTTATTTGAGCCCGGTAGAGACCAAGAAAGGCTAGGAAACCATGGCGATGGGTTTGGAGATGCTAAAAGCCTCAAAATACTTCAAAGACACTATGTAGATTTATTTTGAGTCCATTGAATGAGGTTGGAGTGTTGTGATCCTTGTAGGAGTTGTTGGAGCCTAGGAGTGGTGTGTGGAGATTGAGGTGGCAACCTCAATAGGAAGAGTTGATTGTCTAAGATCAGTGGATAGACCTTGGAGGAAAGACAAAGTGGTTCAGACCTTTGAGGTCTCAATAGAAAAACCCCTACTAAGTTCCATTGGACGGGATTTAGTAGTTGAAGGGTTGAGTAAGACAAGTCAATCTAGAAGGTGAGTTGTGTCAAGCTTCAAGAATCTCTACATCACTTGTTTTGACCCATGGTAATGTTTTATGGTGGTATTTTGAGTCCCCATGAGTATATATATTAAGGGGTTGAGTTGGAGACAATATGAGTTGTTTTACATGAATATAGATGTTGTTTGATTCGATGCAAGATTGATGAAATCTCTATGTACTATAATCTCTTTCAAAATTAATACAAATTTTCCCTCTTTTCTTGGTGGGTTTTTTTCACCAAAATGGTTTCTCCATGTAATCACAATGTTATGTGTTTAGTTTTATATGGTCTTCTTCTTTTGTTGTTATAACTTATTTAATTTTTATTTTGTAAAAATTATTAGATTTGACATATAGTAGATTTTATGCTTCTTAAATTGTTTTCCACCTCTTATCCTCTAACTTTTGGTATCACAACCTAACCAATTCTATGTCTTGTGTCATAGAAAGGAGTTTTTGTTGATCTTTTGTTTAAGTTCTGGTTGATCTATTTTTTGTAGATTTATGTTGATACTATGGCCACAAATAAATCTCATTTGGACATAGAGAGTTTAATGGAATGGGATTTGATTTTTAGAGGTTGAAAATAGAGGGTCTCCTTGAAGAATGGGATCAATGGGTGGATGCAAAAAATAAAGAGAAAACTAAGAAATTTTCTAACAAAGACTGCGAAAAGGTAGATAAAAAGTCATGAGGTACTATTAAATTGTATCTTTTTTATTTAGTTTATTTAAATGTGTCAAAAGAAAAGTCTGCATATGCTTTATAGAACCAAATCAATAAGATTTACCAAGCCAAAATTTTGGTAAACAAAATTCACTTGAAACAAAAATTATTTTCTCTTAAGATGAAGGAAGGTGAATCAAGAGTTAAGAATTTAAATTCCTTTAATTTAATTTTAATTGCTTTAGTTGAAGAAGAGGATAAATGCATCATGCTTCTTTTTTCTTTACCTAATTCATAGGAAAATTTCATCCTTTCTATCACTGAAAACTTTGAAGATGCAAAGATGGATGCTCTTGTTGGAGCTTTATTGGCATAGGAAATGAGGAGAAAGGCTATGGATATTTTGGGTGAGGCTCTTAATATCAGTGGAAGGCTTAAAGAAAGAGGATATAGAGGAGATAATAATAGGCATAAGGGCAAGTCTAAGGGAAGATATAAAACTCCTAGTAAATAGAATAGAGTGAAGTATTGGAATTACTAAAAGAGAGGACATGTTACGAAGTAATGCAAGAATCCAAAGAAATAGTTAGATTACTCTACAGAGAAATCCTCAAACTTAAGTGATGATGCTTTGATTTCTTATCTTCATGTCATGACTAAAGAACATTGCTTGATTGATTCATGATATTGATATAATATGACTCCTGAAAAGGAGTGGCTTTCCACATGTATGAGAAGTGTGATGGAGAATAAATATACCCGATGATAACTCTTCATATCCTATTATCAAAAGGAGTAATCTTTAGTTGTGTTTTTGTGATGAAATAATAAAATATCATTCATGTTTTTTTGCATATCCCAGGTTTAGAAAGAAATTTAATTTTAGTTTCTTTTTTGAATGGTATGGGATTTCTTGTTACATTTGATAAGAATGGTTGTAGATTAGTAAGAGGAAACTTGGTTGTACTAGGGAAAAAAGGAAGGAGACTCCTTTTAAGCTTGAAGTTATTATAGTTGTTAAATCTTCAAATGCAACTATCTAAAAATATGTGTATCTTGCACAACACCATAGTTTGGGCCACATTAGTGAGAATTATTCATAAACCATTTCAAATAAAAAAATGTTAGATGGTTTTTCCTATTCTGATGAGAGTTTTTGAATTTTATGAAAATTGTGTGTTTTCCAAATAAAATAGAAAATCACTTCCTTCAAGCAGTAATAAATCTAAGAGTAAGTTGGAATTTATTCACTTAAATGTTTTTGGACTAGTAGGTATTGAATCAATTAGAAGATATATATATCTTATCTCCTTCATTGATGATGTTTCTAGATATTCTTGGTTTATAAGGCATAAATCTGAAATTTTTATCGAGCTTATAAATTTTAAGGCCTTAGTTGAAAATAAAACATATTATAAAATTAAAGTTTTAATAACTAATGATGGAGGGGAATATTTTTCTAAGGAATTTAATGAATTTTGTATTCATGTAGGAATTGTTGAACAAAAAACTACTTCGTATACTCCTAACCAAAATAGAGTGGTATAAAGGATGAACTAGATAATAATGAAAAGATTTAGAAGTATTTTAAATGGTTCTATGCTAGATAGATGCTTTTGGGTAGAAGGTACAATTATTACTTGTTACATGTTAAATGGACCTCGTTGTGAGGATCTTGATAAAATACCTTACAAAGTGTGGACAAGTAAGCAACCTTCTATTTCACATTTAAGGGTATTTGGCTATGAGGCTTATGTTCATGTGCCTAAAGAAAAATGAACTAAATTGGATCCAAAAGATGAAAAGCGCATTTTCATTGGATATGGTGATAATGTAAAAGGATATAAATTATGGAATCCACTAACCAATAATATTATATTTTTTAGAGATTTGATTTTTGGGGAAATTAGTGTTATTTCTTAGCTAAAATATCCAAAAGAAAGAGACAAAGAAAAGATGGTGCATTTTTAAATTAAGTAGGAAGATACACCTCAAGAAGAATAGAGATATTGACACACTCGGATGATGATGAGGAAGAAGAACATGAAATTTAAGAGGTATTTACTCATCAAATTGATGAACATGAAGAGGTTGATAAAGATCAATAACAACAAGAAACCCATACTCCTATTCTTAGAATATCCACAAGACATTGAAATCCAATTGATATGTATAGCCCAACAAATTTTCATTATATATTTGATTTATAAGTGTTGATGATGAACCTAAATCCTATAGGGACGCTATTATGATGAATGATTTTTGTTCTTGGCAACAAGCCATGTTAGAGGAGATGATGTCATTATAATCATGTGATACCTAGGATCTTGCTCGTTTTTCGAAAGGAAAGCCATTGGTTGTAAATGGGTCTACAAAAAGAAATTTGGAGTAGATAGTTCATTGGAAAAGTACAATAGCTAAGGGCTACTCCTAGAGAGAGGGAGTTGATTTTGGTGATATTGTATTTGCTTTTGCTAAATTTTCCTCTGTTAGATTTCTTTTATCAATTGTTGCAACTAATGATTTTGAGATTGAGCAAGTGGATGCTAAAGCTAGATTTTTTGCATGAAGACTTGGAAGAGGAAATTTATATGCAACAAACTGAAGGATTTGAGGTAAAATGAAAGGAACACTTGGTCTATAAATTAAAATGGCCTATTTCTAGTTAAAAATAGTCTCCTCAAATGTGTTATAAAAAAATTGATTAATTTCTTATGAAATCGAGTTTTGTAAGAAGTACAAAAGATTAATGCATATACATTAAATATATTGATGATAGTATCCTATTTGTTGTCTTGTATGTGGATAATATGCTACTTATCAGTAGTTCTACTTAAGGTAATGGTTAGTGTGCTAAAAGCACAAACGTTGGGGGTATTTTATATGAAGCATTTGGGTGTTTCTATGTACATACTTCGTATGGAAATCAAAAGAGATCATGAAAATAGAAATATTTGGTTGTCACAAAGTATGTTGGCACTATTTTGAAGAGATTTAATATGCAAGAATATAAACTAGTAAGAATTCCTTTGTAAAAAAATAAAATCAATAGATATGTGTCCTAAGAATGATGCTGATTTTGAGGAAATGTCTAATGTTCCTATTGATAGTGTTTTAGGAAGCTTAATATATGCAATGGTTTGCACTAAATTAGGTTTTGGACAAGTAGTGGAAGTTTTAAGAAGGTTTATGTCTAACCCTGATAAAGAGCATTTGAATTATCTTAAAAGGGTGTTTATATATTTGCAAGAAACTTTTCATTATTGTTTACAACATTTTAGTACTAATAGTGTGGATAAGACATTTGACATATAGGTATTTTTTGATGTGGATTGGACAAGTGACTTGGATAGTTGAAGGTCCACCAATGGGTACGTGTTTATTGTATTTGGAGGACTGGTAAGTTGGTTGAGTAAGAGATACCTCGTGGTTTCTTTATCCACTACTAAAGTAGAGTACATGACTGATACCCATGTTTCTAAGGAGGTGGTGTGGTTACAAATATTGTGTGTAGGTATTGGTTGTGATTGCATGACAATCCAGATTGGTTTTGATAGCTAGAGTGCAATTCATTTAGATAAGACTCCTATGTATCATGCTTGGACTAAGCGTGTGGATGTTCAATACCATTTTTATTAAAATTATTGCTATGTGGATGTTCAGTATGATGGAGAAATGTTTAAACTAATCAGATAGTTTATTAAAGGAAGGGAAACCTTGTATGGCAATGGCTTATTTTAGACCAATGAGGATGAAATGATTGAAGGCTAAATAACTAGAGAGGAAAAGAGTGAAATATGCACTTTTCTCTCATATTTATAAATATAAATACAAATATAACTTAGTTACATAATTTTATTTAATATTTTAAAAAATTAACAAATACATATAGAACAATTTTTAATAATAATACAAAATATTAACCATTTATAAATATTTTACAGTTTTAAATGATAATATCAATCTTGAAGCATGTACATCAATAATATTTGATTTTGTCATATTGGTTGGTACTATTTAGAAATAATGAGAGGATTAGTGGAATGTCCATCACTTTGAGCTTTTAAATTATAACCTCTCTTAAAATTTAATTGATAAAGTTTTCCAAATATATAACATCATATAAATAACTTCTATTTTACAATATAAAAAATATAATTTCATCATATATTCATATATAAAAAATGACAATCTTTCTATTCCATGATATACACATTTTTAAAATAAAATAAAAAACTTTAAATCTAAACATATACTCATTTATTTT
Source organism: Cryptomeria japonica (assembly GCF_030272615.1). NCBI lineage: Eukaryota > Viridiplantae > Streptophyta > Pinopsida > Cupressales > Cupressaceae > Cryptomeria > Cryptomeria japonica. Next base: position 185,953,126 of record NC_081414.1, on the reverse strand, counting down.
GTACAACTATATTTAATCTATAAATATGGTTCTGTTGAATTTTAAAAATTGTTCTGATTGAATGAAAAACAAGTTTTAAGGACCCGCAACCTTTACAACATAGTTAAAATAAAAAGCTGAGAAAATAGAGTCCTCAAACAAAGCGACTGGTCCAAAAAACCAGCGAACAGAAAAAACAGCTAAACAACAAAAAACAGCAAAGAACCCAAGGAGACACTACATAGTAATTTTCTTCAGCAGATCCTCTGCCTTAGTCACCAGCTCGTCATAGGTCGCCCCAACTACTTTTAGCTCCTCTAGGTCCTTATTCACTTTCTTTTCCTTCCTCTTTCCACGGGTGCGAGTCCTGGGACCTTGGGCTTCCTCGGTTCCTTCTGCATCCAGGTCAATTTCCTGGGTTTCCTTTTCATCATCGAGCTTGCTGATGAGGGTATGGGTGTTGTTGGTTGAGATTTTTAGAATGCTAAGACTCTGCTCCGCAATGTTCTTGAGGCACTCCTCTATCTTGTCCACTTTGGCAACTATATCCGAGAGCGTTTTTTCGTTAGTTTCCTCCAGGGTTTTTCTATCCTGTATCTCCTTTTAAATTTTCTCAAACCGGGGATTAAAGGCATCTCTGATGTCTTCCGCTTTGGCAATTGTGTTCTTCAAATCTTCAATATAATTGGCCATAGTGTTCCCCTCTCCAATGTTAATGGTCTCTAGGATCATGACTCTATTGCAGAGTTTTTTGTATTCATCCACAATATTCTTATTCCCATCAATAAGCCATTCAATGGTTTTCATAAAACCCTTCAAGGCCTTGGGGTGAGGACCAGGAGAAGGAGTAACTTTACCAGGGGTTATCTGTTCATCTTTAGCAATATGGAGGGTAGAAATAGTGTCAGCAGCCCTGAGGGTCTCCTCCATAGTCTCCATCTCCAGGCTTTGTTAGCTTCCAGGGTTCTTGTTTGCTTGTCCTCTTCTGGTTCCTTGCCTGTGTCCTCCGGATCTTTGCCAGTCTCCTTTGTTTTCATTTGCTTCTTCCTGGGTTGGGCTTGGATTTTACTTTTTTCCTTTAGCACTGCCTTAGGGTTCTTCTTCTCCTCAGGGAAATCAGAGTCCTCTTCTTTCGAAGAAATACTAATCAAGGGTTTGCTTTGGGGTTTTTTACTCTTAGAAGAAGAGGGTCTTGATTTCCTCTTCTTGCTCCTCTCATACTCTGAGTCGTCGGAGCTTTCCTCATTTTCAGTCGAGGAATCATTATCTAAATCCTCCTCCTCTGAGAAATCAGAATCAAACATTTCTTCTTCCGAATCCACAGAGAGCTGCATTCGATTGATTTTACTGGCCTTTAGATGATCATAAATGAGGACCATAAGTCCCTGGTGCATTGCAATGTCACCTCGAGGATTTTCTTTATATGCTTTTAGGGATGCATTCATAGAATAGAGCAAGAAATAAGGGAAATTCGCCTTATCGTTATGCCTAAAATGATTTAAGAGGACAAAGTGATATCCATATACTTTCGTAAACCTGCCATCTAGAGTTATATACCTCATTAAAACAAAGAGAATTTTCCGCTAGGGCTTTGCAAAAGCCTTAGGCGGGTAATAGGTTTTGCTCAACTTTACTAGTCTTTTCTTCTCTTTCTCTGTGACCGGGTACCTTTCAATGGCTTTCCTACTGACCTTCCTGTCTCTGTAGAAATTGCAGCCCTCCCTTTTGAGTCCCGTAGCTTTAGCTATTAACTCTTCGTCAATTTCCACCAGTTGGTCACCCATTTTAAGTTTGCCCTTCTTCCAATTTTTGCAGAAGAAGCTGGTTATCTTTCCATCATGGCCATGGAGTCTCTCAAGGAAGCTTGAAAGACCACCGTTCTACAAAATTTCCCACACCTCTTCTTTCTGTTTCCACTCCTTGCAACTTCCTGGCTCATATCTTCTCCTATTTCCGCCCATTGTGTCGTTTCTCACAGTCAAGTTCAGGTTATAGAGCTGGTGAAACAAAAATCTTTTCGAAGCTAAAACAAAATCCCAGAAAGTGTGCATAGCATTATTGATTTGACAAGTTATAATGCACGTTCTGCTAACTTTGATGTTATAATGAGTAATTCCCTCATTATTGAAGTAACTTGAAGTGCTTACTTCAGTACATATCATAATTTCCTTGTCAATCAAGATTCTTTGGGGTACTTCGATATCTTTCATTTATTATGATTTGTCTTACATCTCCGGGAAGATCGCTCTCACCTGTCCACGTGGTTATTGTATCATTCTTCACCGCCATGTTTGCAGCCCAATCAGCAGAACAATTGGCCTCCCGATATATATGGGATATGTGGCATTTTTTGAAGGTTCTAATGATGTCAATGGTAGAAAAAATTATATTGTGGATCGACCAAGAGGGCTGAGAGGTCCCATTGAGACACTTAATAATATTGTTGGAATCCCCTTTGATCCAGAGATGGGTACAGTTCCATTTTTTGGCTAGAATAATGCCTTGAAGGGCTGCCATAGCTTCCGCCTTATGATTGGTTTGAATGCCAATAGGGACAACAACCATACCTTTGCAAATGCCTCTGTCGTCTCTGAGAATAGCTCCACAGCCTGAAGGACCTGGATTTCCTTTGGCTGCTCCATCAAAATTGATTTTAAGCCAACCATGGGGAGGGGTTTGCCATTTAACTTCAAGCCTTTTATTGTGGCTGATATTATGACCATCAGTGATCTTCATATTCCAGGCTCTTAGGATATTTGACTCCAAAGAGTTGTTTAAGTAACAAGAGACCTCCATAGTTCCCATATTTTCCTGAATAGCCCTTTGAATTTTCTAAAAAAAAATGTCTTGATTTAAGGACACATCCCTGAAAATTTGGTTGTTTCTTTCCTTCCAGAGACCCCACAGAATGTGAGGCAGAGAGAGTTGCCACATACACCTCAGAAAAGAGTTGGTCCAATGAATTTTCCAGGAAGAGAACAAATCTCTGATGTTACTAGGAAACACCCAAGCAAGACTAAAGCTTTTGAGGAAGCTTTCCCAAACAGAGGTTGAGAAAGAACAGTGGAGGGCAAGATGGTCCACTGACTCTTCCTCTTGAAAGCACAACACACACCTATTTGGAAGGGCAAAACCTCTGCATTTAAGGTTGTCAATATTAAGGATCTTATTTTGGAGAATAGTCCAGAAGAACATATTGATTTTAGGAGTTAGCCCTTTTAACCAAGCTTTAGACTAGAAAGGATTCATAGGAGGGGAGGGGGAGAGGATACAATACATCGAAGATACAGTAAAGGTACCTTTGGGGTTATATCTCCAGATCAGGGAATCCTCTTCCTTATTTAGCCAGATAGCAGACAGTTGGGTTTTGAGCTTGGAGAGAGTGGGATGAATACTATCAATGTTCTGCCAGTTGTTCCCATCCCAGTAATCTCCCACTAAGGTACCAAAAGAGCCAATACAAGAGGGGGCATGGGAAGCCCACTCATAGAAATCCATTAGGGGTTTGTCAAAAAGCCAGGGATCCTCCCAGAATCTCACTTTTCTACCATTTCCAAGTTTCCATGTCACACCTTTAGCAAACACCTCTTTACATTTAGAAACATGGTTCCAGATATGAGATCCATTTATACTAAGATCCAAATTAAGAAAAGAAGATAGAGAAGAGGACATAAGAGAATACTTACTTCTCCAAATTTTGCACCATTTAGAATCAAAGTTAAACCATCTCCAAGCTTGTTTTGACAAGAGAGCTTCATTTAAAGTGCGAATCCTCCTAAGCCCCAGACCACCTTTGCTTTTTGGCTTGCAAACCTGATCCCATGCCACCAAGGACATTCTTTGCTTTTCCTCCACCCTAGACCATAGGAATCTTCTTTGAATTTTCTCAATAGCTTCAGCATACTTGACTGGAATTCTGAATAAGCTAAGAGAATAAATGGGGATACTTTGAAGAGTAGCCTTAAGAAGAAGGAGCTTACCAGCTTGACTTAAGAGAGGCCCTTTCCAACCTGCAAGTTTTTTGTGAAATTTATCAACCAGCGAACTCCAATGGGAGTCAGGAGGGGCATTCCCCATGGGGAGACCAAGGTAGGTAGCAGGAAGGTCAACAATCTTACACTCTAGAATTCTGCTGATCCTTTGTTGTCTTCTCTCCGGAGTGTTAATGAAAAAGACATCACTTTTGGCCCAGTTAATAAGCTGCCCCGTTGCAAAAGCATATTTACACAAGGTATTCTTCAGAACTTTAGCTTCTGAGATGCTTGAATCCCCCATAATTATTGTATCATCAACAAACTGCTGGTGTGAACAAATAAGGTCAGCAGAAGAAGGTTGGAGAACCTTAAAGGATCCTATCTGCACCAAATTTTCCATGGTCTATCCAAAGCATTCTACCATAATAATGAATAGGATGGGGGAGATAGGATCTCCTTTCCTAAGACCTCTCAAAGCTTGGAAAAAGGTTGAAGGAGAACCATTGACAAGAACAACAAAGGATGCAGTAGTGGTAAGTTGGGATAAAAGATCCACAATTCTTGGGGCAAACCCAAAAGCAGTAAGGACTTTCTGTAGAAGAGACCAGTCCACCCTATCATAGGCTTTGGAGAGATCTAGCTTAAGGATGAGACCCTGCTTCTTCGCTTTAATAAGAGAGTGAATATTCTCATGAACAGTAATAATGGAATCGAGAATTTGTCTTCCAGGAACAAACCCATTCTGCTGGTGTTTAATAAAAGCCGGGAGAATAGACAAGAGTCTAGAGGTCAGGACCTTAGATATGATCTTGTAAAAGGAATTGTAGAGGCTAATAGGTCTAAACTTGTCCAGAGAATCAACACCTTGAATCTTGGGGATAAGAGCAATAAAAGTACCATTTATTTCCTTCAAGAGTTTTCTAGCCCCAAAGAATTCCTTAACCCCATTAGCAACATCAGTCCCGATAATGTCCCAGATCTAGCTTAGGATGGGGGAGATAGGATCTCCTTTCCTAAGACCTCTCAAAGCTTGGAAAAAGGTTGAAGGAGAACCATTGACAAGAACAACAAAGGATGCAGTAGTGGTAAGTTGGGATAAAAGATCCACAATTCTTGGGGCAAACCCAAAAGCAGTAAGGACTTTCTGTAGAAGAGACCAGTCCACCCTATCATAGGCTTTGGAGAGATCTAGCTTAAGGATGAGACCCTGCTTCTTCGCTTTAATAAGAGAGTGAATATTCTCATGAACAGTAATAATGGAATCGAGAATTTGTCTTCCAGGAACAAACCCATTCTGCTGGTGTTTAATAAAAGCCGGGAGAATAGACAAGAGTCTAGAGGTCAGGACCTTAGACATGATCTTGTAAAAGGAATTGTAGAGGCTAATAGGTCTAAACTTGTCCAGAGAATCAACACCTTGAATCTTGGGGATAAGAGCAATAAAAGTACCATTTATTTCCTTCAAGAGTTTTCTAGCCCCAAAGAATTCCTTAACCCCATTAGCAACATCAGTCCCGATAATGTCCCAGAACTCTTGAAAAAAGAGCATTGGGAAGCCATCAGGACCAGGAGCTTTGTTTCCATCAAAGGAGAAAACAAAATTTTTAATTTCTAAGGTGGAAGGAATGGAAGAGAGAAACACATTATTTTGGGCATCAATGAGACGAGGAATGTTCTGAAGAAAAGAGGACTGAGCTTCAGCATTCAGACTTTGATCCCTCGAAAGGAGGTCCGAGAAATACCTCTTAGCTTCATTCCTTATTTCATCTTCCTTGACCAACTCCCCACTGTCCACAACTAACTTGTTCATCTTGTTGGCAGCTTTATGTTTGATAGTTGACATATGGAAGAATCTTGTATTCCTGTCTCCTTCCTTGAGCCATTTGCATCTCGATCTCTGCTTCCAGAACATTTCCTCTTTAGTAATAATATCATGGTAATTCTTAAGAATCTCATTCTCCTTAGCAATAGAAACAGTACTAAAACCATCCTTCTGGATATGGTCCTATATCTCTTTTAGGTTTTCCTGAATTTTACTCTTAGCCTCAAATATATTCCCAAAGCTGTTCTTATTCCAGATTCGGATGTTGTCCTTCACACTTTTGAGCTTCTTAACCACTTTGAACATTGCCGTTCCCTCAACTTGGATACTCCACCATTTTTGAATATACTTTTTAATATCAGGGTGAAGAGTCCACATTTTTTCAAATCTAAAGGGATAGTTTTCTCTTCTATTGATCAAATCAGCATTAAAAGTAATTGGAAAGTGATCGGAACCAACCCGAATATGTGCAAATAAAGAACAGAAATACTGACTATACCAATCATCAGAAATAAGAGTTTGGTCAAGGTGCACTTGAATAAGGTCATTACCATTTCTTCTATTTGTCCATGTGAAATTACAACCATGTATCTCCAAATCATTAAGAGCTAGAGAATTAATAAAATCCATGAGAGCCATTCTACTTTCCAACTGAGGCAGGCTGCCTCCAAATTTTTCCTCCTCTTTTAAAGGCGTATTGAAATCCCCCATAACCATCCAACTTAGATTTTTGAAACTTTCCCTAGTTTGTTTTATCCTTTTCCAAAAAGAGTTTCTAGCCTTTAAGGTATTAGGAGCATAAATGTTTGTGAGAACCCATGAAAAACCATCTTTAAGATGCTCAAATTTAATGCAAGAAAAATTACCTTCCTGAATAATGACCTGGCCTTTAACAGTGTTAAGATTCTAGATGGTAGCAATGCCTCCAGAAGCACCCTCAGAACTTCCCCCACTAATTTTACCATTTTTGAAAAACTTCAAAGATTCAACTTTTTCTCTACTCATTTTGGTTTCTTGAATGAGAAAAATGTCAAGATTTCTATCTCTTATCATATTCCTAATAATATCATGCTTGTGGGGATTGTTTAGACCCCTTAAATTCCAAGAAATTATCTTCATAGTTACTTACCAATTCCCAACTCCTTGAGAGTTTTCTGAGTTCCATCTACTATGTTCTTGCTGGCCTCCATGTCTCTAACTTTGTGATTAGATGGTCGCCCTGGGGAAGAGGAGACGTATCCCACATCAACTTGAGCTATTCTGCTGGATTTCCTAATCAAGGATATCGAGGGTGTTGCTTCTTTCTTACTCCTGTGTTTAGGCTGCTTCCATTCCGTTTCTGACATAGGAGCCACTTCCAGATTGGTTAGGATTTTGGAAATTTCATCCTCATTACCCCATTTAGGAGTTCTGGACTCAGTTGAAATAATATTTGCTGTTCTTGAATGTTGATCCGAATCCAAAAGACTCAATCCCAAAATTGCACACTTTTGGGCTTCTTGTATTTCAAAACTAGGTATGGCTATAGAAGAGTCTGTCCTTTCAACTTGTGGATTTGGGATCTCACCTTCCTCCGGTTGATAGTCTCTAGCTTCTACTACCTGATTTTCATATGTGTCATCCACCACTTCATCTTTTTCTTTTGGAGGATCATTCTGATCGTTCAAATCCATTTTTTGCATAATTTTTATGGGACTAGCTTTGGTTGTTTCATTCCTATCTGCCTCCTTAACAGTGGGACTGAGGATAGAGTTTGAGGCTTCCTTTTGTTCCCCCAAAGGAGAAAAGCGATTTGGATTTTTTTCCTTATTTTCTATGTTTTTAACTTGCCACACCCTTTTCTCTGGCATATTTTGGCTTTCAATCTGAGGTTTTAACTAATTAGGCTCTGCCTTTTTCTTTTTCAGACAAGATTTTGCCCAATGACCTACCTTCTTACAATGGAAACAAGCAAAAGGAATAGTTTCATATTCTATATGTTGCTTCTAGGTTCCCAGTTTTGAAATTAGATCAATCTGTTTCGGCATATCTGCCTCAGGGGCTACTCCAACACAGAACCTTGCATGGGTTAATCTTCTTTTTGAAGCAGTGACTAGGTCAATAGAGAGCAGCTCACCAAAAGAACTTGCTATTCCAGAGAAGATGCTTTCTGCCCAATACTCAAGAGGCAATCCTGGGAGTTTTATCCATACTGGAACTTGCACTAGAATAGAATCATTCATATTTAATTTTGGAGACCATTTTCTTAGAACTAGGGCTATCTTTCCCACCATCCAGGGACTCCCGCACAAGATCTTAACCTTATCTTCTTCACACGAAAAAGAGAAAGATAGAAGACCTTTGGGAAGAGCCAAGACCTCTACATTTCCTTTTAGTGCCCATTTTCGATTAACAAAGGCCCTAAAAACTTCAATATTTGGGCGTGGACCCATAAAATTCCCTACCAAGGAGTTCGACATACTGTTGATATTATGGTCCAGAACCTGGTCAGGGATGGAGATAGCAAACTTACCACCAGAAGGGTCAGAAATGTTCTTAACAGGAGGAAGGGAGGATTTACCAGTTGGTCTAGATCCATAAAAGGGAAGACCATTTTTTTCCCTCCCTCCCGTTATCCATGGAGTCTACAAGTGGCATAGGCCCCCCATTGGACCCTACCCCCAGATGTCCTGAAGAATCCGCTGTCATGACAAACAGAGTACCACCGGATTGTGAGTCAGCAACTGGAACTAGGAGGTCCGGGGGCTTGTCCTTATCATCCATAGGACCAACACCATTGATCTGGCCGCTCTCACCATTGGAACCAGGGTTCCCGCCTTGATGGAAATTTGAAATTTGAGCTCCCGCTCCTCCCACGTCTCCCATCTTTCCACAATTTACCTCTTTGCTTGTTTAATTGAGAATGTTTCGAGGAATCAATAGGTGAATTTAATCTCAATCATTAGGAAAAGTATCAATACAAGTATATTTAATCTATAAATATGGTTCTATTGAATTTAAAAAATTGTTAATGATTTAATCTCAATCATTAGGAAAAGTATCAATAAGAGAAACTTGATAGGTTAATTTTTTTAATTATATCAATTTAATTTTTGAATTTTTTTCATTTTATTAGATGTTAGAATCCCTTAGGAGAGAAATTGACATCCAATAGCCTCTTAATTATTATTTGATATGGATTAGGAGAGGGTGGTCCATTTAAGCATTGTCCCACATAAAGTTGGTCAATAGTTTTTTGTAGGTTTGCCTAGGGTTTTATTGTTGTTTTTTAGTTGGATTCTGTGGGGTGTTTCCCCTGTTTTTGTCTCTGTTTTGATGTTGCATCTGGACTATTTAGCTTCTATTTTTCTTATTTTGTTTTTGGATTTGGATTTCAGGTCCCTATAAAACCTATTTTATCTTAATAAAAAAAAATGAATGAGACTTGCATACACTAAAATTTTATAATTTAATTCATTTGATCTTTCAAGTCTAGAATGATAATTCAACTCATTTAATCTCTCAAATTGAAATTGAATTTATAATATATTTTAAATTTTTATTGATACTCAATGATAAACTTGTGAAGTTTTAAGTCAATATATTAGCATAGTTGATTTATATCATCTAATATAAAACAAGTGAAAATCTATCATAAAAAAATCAATAAATAATCCACTCACAATATGAAAATAAGAGAATAGGATATAACTTTACAATCCACTCCCTTTAGTTTTGTCTTATCAGATTTTATAAATTGACATCCAACTGTACATAATAAAGATTTGAACATAATGAATTATATAAAACTTAACTTGGATCAAATAATGCAAATGGAGTCAAGCTTGTCATTGATTTCATAAAGTTGCACCAGATTCACCTTTCTTTTTTGACCTTTTTTTTTATTGAAATAATACGAGAAATTACATTGATGTAGCATCCTAAAATTGAACCCTTTGTGATTTTGACCGCATTTTGGGCCCTCGCCTTATCGATGTCATCCCCATTCTTGATTGGGACCTATTTTTGCCTCTTTTATGCAACTAAGTTTCATTTTTCACCTTGCACCTTGCATGGCCACCTTGATCCTGCCCTAAAATAGGACAGGACTAGGGCATGGCATCTTGGTCCCCACTAGGACTAGGGCGCAATGACCTGGGATCCCCTAAAGGAGACCTATCTTGACCCTTCTCCCTTGGACATATCTCAAAAGTGAGCAAGAAAAAATACCCTATGTCGGCCTCTGTCGGAAAATTAAGATATTTGACAATAGGCAAGTATATAAGGAGATTTTGTTGGCATTGATGTCAACCAGTATTGTAGGTAGGCTACCGGTAGAGGTATGCCATCCGGTATGAAGAAGAGTGTACTGGTATGGTGAAAGACAAGCAGTTGTTGAGATTATTAGTGACTTCACTAGTATGAGGTGAGATGCATGTGTGTGTGAGCATGTTGAGTGATAACCGGTCTGGATTTTGGCTACCTATTTATGATGAGGAGGCAGAATGTTAAAGTAATCACAAATCACCAGAGGTGAAGATGTGCTACCGGTGTAGTGTGAACTACTGGTTAGCAGGAGGAGAAGGTCTCACTAGTAAAGGAATGTACCGGTATGAGTTTTTTGAATGTTCAAGTATGAACTGACTGTGTGTCGGTGAGCTAAGTTATTGACCGTTGTGATGCCATGTGGAGATGAGGTGGAAAACATGTAGAGGTCGGCGAAGTCTCCATCGACATGGTTGTTGAAAAAGCTAGTCGACATTAATGAAACAACCAAAAATCACGGGATTGTAATTGACTAATGTGGCTCGAGGAAGAAAGAATAACAGAGGAAGATTACGGAATAGTTGGCGCCTAGATCAAAGAAAATAAATTAGATTGCAAGAATATCTTGAGAAGGAAACAAATGAGCTTTTTAAGAGCCGACAGACTTCAAGGTAGAAAATCATAGACGAGATTGCTATCTTTACCAAGTATGCATTGGATAATGGAAAATGTGTACAGATGCATTTTTGGAGTATAGGTGATCGATCCAAGATAGACTAGATCAGATCTCATGCAGATTGTGTTGAGTAAAGGAAACCCTAACTGCTCCGATTTTGAATTGTTTTGTGGTGGGAAAGCTCAAGTTTAAATATGATGAATTGAGACTGTTGTAGTTGCTGCTACAAAGGAAAGACAAGTGTAAAATTATTGTCTGAGAGCCAAAGAGATAAACACTTCAAGTGTTTATGAGCAAAGATCTGACTGATAAAGAAAAGTAGAGTAAACCGGTGTAAGGAACAACCGGTGGAGTGTGCATTGACAACAAAGGTGACAAACCGACAGAAGCTGTGCTTAATTAAGGGTGATAAAGTGTGAGTTGAAGGTGAAAAGAAATTGTGAGAGGGGACTTAGACAAGTGATCAACAAAGTTAGGTTGCAGAGTGAGTGAAGAAGTATACAGATCGGTAAGGCTAAAACTGACAAAGAGGAATATTGTAAGGTTGCAAAACTTCATTTGCAACAGTGATTTCATTTGTATATATGAGCTTTATTTTGTTTTCAATAAGTTGTAGCTTAGTGCAGGGGTTGTATCTCCTTTAGGTTGTAGCCTATAAATTGTGCAGGGGTTGGTACCCTAAATATTGTAATCAGAGTTTCATTGTGAGGTTGGGTTGGAGCAGAAGATCTCCAATAGCTATTCTCACCGAGGTTTTTACCACATTGGGTTTTCCTCGTATATATCTGGTTTTGTGTGATGTATTCTTGTTCATGGGTGAAGTTAATATTTTAGCTAGTCCTTTCACACACTCCACTTTCATTGTTTAAGTTATTTGTTGGCATTCAGCTTGTCCTCTACTTTATCGGTATCTCTTTGTTAAAGGAAAAGAGTTTAAATCACCGATTCACCCCCCTCTTAGTGATCCATTATGTCCAACAATTGGTATTAGAGCCTAGGTACCCTGCTTTGTCAAAATAATTATCTAGCTTGGGTAGATCCTGTCAAGTGTTCACAATGGTATGAAATGAATTTGCTCCTCAAAAGCCCCTATGTTTGATGGTGTCAACTATGCCTTCTGGAGTAGAAGAATAGAAACCTATTTGTCCTCTCTAGGTTGTGATGTATGGATGTTGGTTGTGAATGGGTATATAGTCCCTAATAATCCCCCTACTAATCTAGATGCTAAGAGGGGATATGAGATCAATGCTAAAGCTAAGAATGCCATTCTTAGTGGGTTGTCTGATAATGAGTTTGTGAAAGTTATGCACTGTTATTCTGTCAAGGAAACTTGGGATAAGCTGCAGAAGATATTTGAAGGCGATGCTAAAGTCAAGGAAGCCAAGTTGCAGACATTAAGAGCACAACTTGAGGGTTTGAAGATGAGAGATGAAGAGAAGATTGTTGACTATCTCCAAAGGGTTGATGAAACAACAAACACCATTAGAGGGATTTTAGAGGAAATAAAAGATGAGGTGGTAGTGAAGAAAGTACTTAGATCTCTTACATCTAAGTATGATACAAAGGTCTCAACAATAGAAGAAGAAAAAGATCTGAAAGTCTTTACAATGGATGAGTTGTATGGCTCCCTAACTTCTTATGAGATGAGGACTGCCGGTACTGATGTTGTGAAGAAAGAAGATGCATTCAAGACTTCAAGAAAAGGAAAAGAAGAATCTGCTCATGATGCATCCGGTGAAGACTCTAATGACATCATGGAAAACTTTGTCAGAAGACTCATGACAGGTTTAGGAAAATATAAGGGCAAGCTGCCTTTGAAATGTTTCAACTGTGGAAAGATTGAACATTTTGCTTCGAAATATCCTTATGGGGATAAGAATGAAGATGATCAATCAAGTGGTAGTAGATCATATAGTAAGGATAGGAAGAAAAATGTCTACGAACATGGTAGAAAAGGCTACCAGAAGTAGAGTAGTTTTTACACACATGAAGATGATACCGCAGATGAGGAAAGTGCCTCAGATGACTGCTATAGTGGAGATGAAGTTAGAGAAAACCTTTTTATGGCTCAAGAGGCACCTGTACCTGAAGAAGTAGAAGAGGAAGAGAAAGAAGGAGAAGTAGACCTTGAAGCACAACTCATTAGTGCCTTAGATGAGATAAAGAAAATAAGAAGAGATTTGAAGAAGGTAAAAAGGGCTGCAGCTAAAGAACAGAGTTGTTGAAGCAATCTCTTGAAGAGTCCAAGAAAACTATTGTAGATCTAAAATTCTAGTTGGAAGAGGCCAAGAGGATCTGTGAAGTCACTAGTACCGGTTTGAGTGAAAAGGAAAAGAAACATTAGAATTTGGAAGCAGAAATAGTGAAACTTTGGAAGGACTTAGAGAAAAGTCAGGATGAAATAAAAGTGAGAAGCAAATATGAAGGAAACACTGAAGCCCTGTACAAGATGTTGAGAAAACAGAAGCAATCTAAAGATACCGGTGGCTTAGGCTTTCAAGAAGGTCAAAGTTCAAACAACAAAGACACATCCAATATGGAGATACAATTCACTTCTTCAAATGAAGGGGAAGAGAAGAAGACATTTACGGTAAGCAAGGATATCGACAAGAAGACATATGTAGATGTTGCTAGAAACCACCCCACAAACTGGTATGCTGAATCAATGAACCAGAGACCATAATCAATGCACTGACATGCAGATCCAAGGAGAAATGCAAGTATTGATCATGAAGGATTCACAAGGGTTAGCAGCATGAAAAGAAGACCCCCAGTGAGGTAGTCGTTTGCAAGTTCAAGACAACCTAACCAGTATGTTCCAAATTTTCATGGTTATTGTCACTGGTGTAATAAGCTCGGTCATAGAATGGCAGATTGTAGGAAAATGAATGTCAACCTTAGTTTTAAGAGTAGAAACTCATTTGCTGCATTACAAAGTACAAATATCACATGTTATAATTGCAATGAGTTTGGTCACAAGAGTTATGAATGTAGGAGTAATATGCAAATGTCCTACAAGAAAGCATTGAGTACATCTCATAGTGCTAAGGTGAAATGCTATAAGTGTCAGAATTTTGGTCACATAGCAAAAAATTGTCAGCTCAAAACTGACAAGAAAAAGAAAATTGTACCGGATGAGAAGTTGGAAACAAAACCAGAACACAAAGTGACAGAAGAGGAAAAGAAAGAATAGAAACCAGTTTGGGAAGAGAAGGAGAAAAGAAAGACAGAGTCCAGCTTGATTGTGCAGACTGCTCTACATGTTGAAAGGAGGAATTTATGGGTAGTTGATAGTGGTTGCTCAAATCACATGACCGGAGATAAGAAAAATTTCATCAAGCTTGATGATTGGAATGGTGGTTCAGTCCGGTTTGGTGACAACTCCTCCATCAAGATCAAAGGCCGGGGTACACTGAATATTGATGGAAAGCTCAAGGCTCATTATGTGTACCATGTGGAAGGTTTGAAGCATAACCTTTTGAGTGTAAGTCAGATGTGTGACAAAGGGTACAAGTTCTCATTTGATTCTACAGGTTGCCAGATAAGAAAGAAGAGTACCGGTCAGGTGGTAGCAGAAAGAAAAAGAACAAAGGGCAATGTCTACAATTTGAAGGAATGCTATGAGTCCCAATGCATGATGGAATAGGTTGATGAAATCTGGTTGTGGAACAAGAGATTAGGCCATATGAATTTTGATAATTTTGTTAAGATAAGCAAGAACCACTATGTGAGAAACATACCTAAGATCATAAAATCGGCAAGCGCATTCTGTGATGAATGTGTCAGAGGTAAGAAAGCAAAGGTCAACTTTAAAACAAAAGAATACAACACTTCAAGACCTTTGGAGTTGACACATATAGACTTATGTGGGCCAACAAGGACAAGAGCATTGGTCAGAGAAAAGTATTTCATGCTGTTCATAGATGATTACTCAATAATGACTTGGGTAACCTTCCTGCATGATAAGTCACACGCATTTGAGAGATTCAAATTTTTTCAAGAAGATGGTAGAAAATAAAAGTGGACACCGGTTAAAATTCTTAAGATCAGACCGACGTGGATAATTTTCTTCCAATGAATTTGTTGACTACTATGAGAAACATGGAATCCGAAGATAGTATTCAGCTGCAAGGACACCTCAACAAAATAGGGGTGGTAGAGAGAAAAAATAGGACAGTGAAGGAGATGGCTAGGACTATGTCGAATGAGGCCAACATACCAGATATTTACTGGAAGGAAGAAGTTCATACTATTGTCTACACTTTAAATCGGGTACAGTTAAGAGTGAATAGTAGAATGACTCCTTATGAGTTATGGAATGAAAGGAAACCATCACTCAAGAACTTTAGAGTGTTTGGAAGTAAGTGCTTCATCAAGAGAGATGCTGATGGATTAGGAAGTTTTGATTCCCAAAGTGATGAAGGAATCTTCTTGGGATAATCAACCAACATTAAAGCCTACAAATGCTACAACAAGAGATTGAGAAGGGTGGTTGAGAGTGTAAATGTGAGAATAGATGAAGACTCACATAGAGAAAAATTTGCACCGACACCTTACATTGATGATTCAAATGTTGAAAATGGAGAACAATCTGACAATGGACTGGTAGAAGATACACCAAACAAGATCCCCAACCGGTATGTGTAGAAGAATCATCCAGAAGAACATATCATAAGAGATAGAAATGAAGGTGTGCAGATGACAATGAAATTAGTTTGGGAAGGTGAGAAGGTAAACTTTTGTCTCATTACTAAAGTAGAGCCCAAAATTTTTGATGATACTAGCCCAAAGTGAGAAGTGGGTAGATGCCATGGATGAAGAATTGAGACAAATTGAGAAAAAATAGACTTGGGAACTTGTTCCTAGACCAACAGACAAGAATATCATAGGTACCAAATGGGTCTACTGGAACAAGATGAATGAAGAAGGAAGGTATTGATTTTCAAGACACCTTTGCATCAGTTGCTAGGCTAGGGGCAATAAGAATGTTTTTAGCTTTCTCAGCATACAAGGGATATAAAGTATATCAAATGGATGTGAATTATTCTTTACTCAATGGAAATATTGAAGAAGAGGTGTATATGGAACATCCAGAAGGGTACTTGTTGCATGAAGATGATAATTTTATATGTTAGTTGAAGAAAGCCCTGTATGGTTTGAAGCAACCTCCCAGAGCATGGTATTCCCAGTTAGACAAATACTTGAAGGAGCAAGGATTCCAGAAAAGGAATGCAAACAACAACTTGTATGTCAAGGTAAATGGAGATAACATGATTATAGTTATTGTATATGTGGATGGCATTATCTTCAGTGGAAACAAGGACATCATATGCAAAGAATTTGCAGATCAGATGAAGAGAAAGTTTAAGATGTCCATGTTGGGCCAGTTGTCCTATTTTCTTGGTTTCAAGATTTCATAGAAGGAGAAAGGAATTTTCATCTCCCAAACCAAGTATGCGAGAGACATGCAAAAGAAGTTTCAAATGGAGGACAACAAATCGGTAAGTACTCCCATGGTTACTGGTTGTAAATTGAGCAAACTAGATGAATCACCGTAAGTTGAGAAAACACTGTATAGGTCTATGATCGGTAGTTTGTTGTATTTAACAACATCTAGACCAGATATAGTACAAGATGTTTGCATGGTAGCAAGATTCCAAGCTGCTACCTAAATAGTCTCACTTAAATGCAGTCAGAAGAATATTTAGGTTTCTGCAAGGAACTATTAGCTATGGTCTATGGTATCCAAAGAAAGGAGACTTCTCTTTGCAGGCTTATACTGATGCAAATTGGGTAGGAAGTATTGATGACCAAAAAAGTACAAGAGGAAGTTCTTTCTACGTAGGAGATGGATTAGTATCATGGCACAATAAGAAGCAAGATTCAGTGTCACTATCTACTTCTGAGGCAGAGTACATAGCAGCTGCTACATGTTGTTCATAGGTTGTATGGATGAAGCAGATACTGAAAGACAAACAGGTGGATATATCGACACCCATCCCAATCTGGTGTGATAACTCAAGTGCAATCAACATCTCCGAGAATCCAGTAATGCACTCAAGCAAAAAACACATTGCAATCAAGTATCACTTCTTGAGGGAGAAGGTAGCAGACAAGGAGGTCATAGTAGAATATGTTCCCACTGATGAGTAGATTGCTAACATATTTACCAAGCCACTTCCATTGCATCCTTTTGAGTACTTGAGAGAAAAAATGGGAGTCGTCTCACCATCTGGTAGCACTTAAATGCATAAGAGGATGCATGATTCAAGGGGAGTCAACCATTGCTCCTATCTTATGACTCTTGAATCGTGATGCATGGACACAAGGGGAGAGTGTGTCTTAACTGGATGAAGTCAAGGGAGAGATTATTGGTGTCAGACTAAGGTTCCCTTTGCCATTGCCGTCAAAGGAGGAGAGAAACTAGAAAAGAAGATGTTGACATCAATGTTAAAGGAGGAGATTGTTGGCATTGAGTTGTCATTGATGTCAACCAGTATTGCAGGTAGGCTACCGGTAGAGGTATGTCATCTGGTATGAAGAAGAGTGTACCGATATGGTGAAAGACAAATAAGGTATTGAGAAGATTAGCATGAAGGCTTATCAACTAGTATGGTGAAAGACAAGCAATTGTTGAGACTATTAGTGACTTCACTGGTATGAAGTGAGATGCATGTGTGTGTGAGCAGGTTGAGTGATAACCGGTCTGGAGTTTGGGTGCCTATTTATGATGAAGAGGAAGAATGTTAAAGTAATCACAAATCACTGGAGGTGAAGATGTGCTACCGCTATAGTGTGAACTACTGGTTAGCAGGAGGAGAAGGTCTTCTCAGTAAAGGCATGTACGGGTATGAGTTTGTTGAATGTTCAAGTATGAACTAAGTGTGTGTTGGTGAGCTAAGTGATTGACCGTTGTGAATCCATGTGGAGCTGAGGTGGCAAGCATGCAGAGGTCGGTGAAGCATCCATCGACATGGTTGTTGAAACAGCTAGTTGATATTAATGAAACAACCAAAAATCACGGGATTGTAACTGACTGATGCGGCTCGAGGAAGAAAGAATAATAGAGGAAGATCAGGGAGTAGCTGGCACCTAGATCAAAGCAAAGAAATCAGATTGCAAGAAGATCTTGAGAAGGAAAAAACTAAGCTTTTTAAGAGTCGACAAACTTCAAGGTAGAAAATCATGTACGAGATTGCTATCTTTAGCAAGTATGCATTGGATAATGGAAAACATGTACATATGCATTTTTGGAGTATAGGTGATCGATCCAAGATAGACTGGATTGCATCTCATGCAGATTATGTTAGGTAAAGGAAACCCTAACCGCTCCAAGTTTGAATTGTTTCATGGTGGGAAGCTCATTGAGTTTAAATATGATGACTTGAGACTGTTGTAGTTGCTGCTGCAAAAGGAAAGACAAGTGTAAAATTATTGTTTGAGAGCTGAAGAGATAAACACTTCAAGTGTTTATGAGAAAAGATCTGACTCATAAAGAAAAGCAGAGTAAACCGGTGTAAGGAACAACTGATGGAGTGTGCATTGACAACAGAGGTGACAAACCGACAGAAGCTGTGCTTATTTCAGGGTGATCAAGTGTGACTTGAAGGTGAAAAGAAATTGTGAGAGGGGACTTAGACAAGTGATCAACAAAGTTAGGTTGCAGAGTGAGTGAAGAAGTATACAGATCGGTAAGGCTAAAATTGACAGAGAGGAATATTGTAAGGTTGTAAAACTTCATTTGCAATTGTGATTTCATTTGTATATCTAAGATTTAGTTTGTTTTCACTAAGTTGTAGCTTAGTGCAGGGGTTGTAGCTCCTTTAGGTTGTAGCCTATAAATTGTGCAGGGGTTGGTGCCCTAAATATTGTAATCAAAGTTTCATTGTGAGGCTAGATTGGAGCAGAAGATCTCCAACATTTATTCTCACTAGGGTTTTTCCCACATTGGGTTTTCCTCGTATATATCTAGTGTTGTGTGATGTATTCTTCTTCATGTGTGAAGTTAATGTTTTAGCTAGTCCTTTCACACACTCTACTTGCATTGTTTAAGTTACCAGTTAGCATTAAACTTGTCCTCTACTTTACCGATATCTCTCCGTTAAATTAAAAAAGTTTAAATAACTGATTCACCCCCCTCTCAGTGATCCATTGTGTCCAACAAATTTTCCTCTCTCATTTTGCATCCATCCATCATAATCATAAGGCAAGAGCACAATAGCGATCACAAGAGACTACATCAATAATTCTTCATTCCTTAAGGCTACATACTCTTCATTCATCCATTGGAGAAACATTACATCATTAAGAATGTGTGTGTTAGGTTTTTGTCATGTTCATGCCATTTCATACAACATATGTGATTACATCCAAAAAGCAAAGCATCATCATCATCTATCGCAGATCTGAAGGTATACCTTTCCATCATTTATTTCAGGCAAATTTGTAGTATTTCATTCAAGGTTGATTCCAAACTAGGGTTTGACTTAGGCAAACCCCTATTCCTAACTCCTTTCTTCTTGTTTTTGCATGCAAGAAACACGTGCATAGTTGTACTTCTGGAATTAAGCTTTATTTGCAGACAAAAAGACCCTTTTCGATGCACGAAAAGTTTTTGAGGAACGATAGGAGGGCGCCCCTGTCCGAACACACTATCCCTACACTTTTTTTTGGATTTCATAGAGCATCTCCGAATCATCTCAAACTTCTCTGATCTAGGTGCATGACTGAACCTTGAATCTGTAGCTCACCATTTTCTCATACTTTGTCTTCAATTTCAGCACTTTACCTATTCAACTTACAAAAGAGGGCCAAACACACTCCAAACACCAATCAATCTACTTAGTATTTAGTCCTTGTATCATTTAGGATTGGATCTAGTCCAGATTCATCCCCTTTTTTGAATGTAAAGTTTACTCAAGTGAAAATTGAGCTTAGTGAATCTCTCCTTCCAAGTGGCAAATTTGCTAAGCCTCCAATTTTCCACTTTACAATTGATAACAACAATCATAAGATTGCCAAAAAATGAAAATAAAGGCCAACAACAACCAACTAACTTCAATAAGAAGAAACAACAACAACATCCTTTCAAATGACAAATACATAACTAATCATAGAGGAAACCTCATCAAAGAGGAGCACAAAATCATAGATAATGTTGCAACCTCTTCCAAAGAGAGAGTACAACACAATGACAAGATAGTGATCAAGCTGAAATATTACAGTTTGCACCATAGCTAGCTAAAACTAATCTTCATCCTTGTTGTAGAAAAACCCATGTCACAACCTGAATTTTAACAATCGCTAAAGCTGTTTGGAACAAAAGGCATCATTTTAATGGAGTTGTAAGAGCTGGAACTTGATTCTATCTAACTGATTGTTGATCTTCATTCGTTCTTTAAAATCCCCCTACAATTGTGAGCACAAGAAAATAGTTTGAAAGATGATTTCAGAATAAAATCTTTAATCTTTGGACAATCCTTGCATAAGTGTGAAGTTGTAGAGAGGCTAAGTGTAAGATTCTCATGGTATTTGTGTGGGTCACATTTCATGGGTGATAATATGTATGAGCTAAATAAAATGTTGTAATCATTCTGACAAGTTGAATTGGCTAGACGAATCCAAAAGGCATCAATTATTATTACCTCTGGATAACAACAAACTTTGAGACATGAATGATCTTTTTTTTGTATTGATCAAAACTAGAAATAATAATAAATTTACAAAGGAAATAAATAGAAGTCCCAAAAGGAGCGCACAAGAAAGGAAAAACTACAAGGCTATTAGAATATCATCAGAAAACTAGCAAGTTAAGCAAATTACAATATAAAGTATAATTAGTTTGAACAAACCGACAATTAGGAATGCTATTCACAACTAACTAAAACAATCTAGCTATTGTTTTGGCTTCTGAGTAGTAACCATGCACATCATGGGATCTGTGTGCGCAAGGGTCAAAAAGTACACTTTTAAAGATGTCCTAATAATCGCGCTCGTAAAAGCCCCAATACTTATGCACAAATGCTCGCTATCAGTACCAATAAAGGTGCACACATGGGCCAATTATGTGTAATTTATTAATGAGCTTTTAGTTATTTGTGTTTTATTTTTTTTAAAGTTAGTAATTGGGAGGTTGGGTGTGCAAGGAGTGAATGGTTCTCTTCCCCTATCAAGATTCAAAACTCGATTTTAATAAGGCAACTCAACTACCTATGTTCATCATAGATGGACTTTTTCACAATTACTTTTAATGTATGAGTTAGTTCAACTTACAAAGTTTTAAAGAAATAAATTGCATAATTTATTGTATTATTGAATTATTACGAAAATTAATATACATTTTAAATACATCTATTTAAAATATCAATTTTGAACTATTTTATTTATTTAAATATTATTTATAAACTATGCTTTTGATTATATATGTAGTGCCCCTCCCTGATTCATCTTGTCTTTTTGTACATCAAAGGAATATATTGATATAGCTTAGTCTAATTTAGGATGATTTGATGGTATCATGTTATGTACTAACCCTATTTCATGATTGTATTGGATATGATGATGGATCTATATTTGATCATTATTCATGATGGATCATATTTCTTTTGGGATTTTGATGACATTATGATTACTCTAACCCTTCTCTATGATAATGATGACTAAGTTGATGCTACAATGTTTGTAATTATCTTCTAGTGTTTTCATGATTAGAGACGATGCCATACCACTCATTGCAAGCACGATATGACGTTGCGATTCTCTATCACTTGCTAGATCATTTATGATGTATATGTGTTGTATATATATTATATTGCGTTTAGTGGTGGATGCAGGATTGTAGGTACCAGACATTAACTCCACCTGGTCTCACAGGTTTGAGCGTGTCTTTATCCCAATGGCAAGTTGTTGGAGATGACATGTGTTTCCCTTTCATACTCTAGGCTTAAGTTGATACCCTTGTCAATTAGTTTCTTGGCTTGAGTCATTGGTCTGCATCATGTGGTATGTTGTTCAACCTTATGTTGGGTTGCCTTGTGGTTTGTGATTATTTATTAATTAATAATTAATCAGTTTATATAGTTTATAAATATTAAATTAAATCAATAAATGACATTAATATTTAATATTAATGTGCGATTATTATTATTATTGGAGAATTATCACTCATTAATGTTTATTTTATGGATTTATATTTTATTGGTTATTTGGAATTGTGGAAATTAACTAATCAATTGCTATATATATAGCCATTGGCATAAATTATTAAATAATGGTTAGTACGAATACAATATATTTATACATATTTATTTACTCGGAGTTTATATAATTAATTAATAATTAAATTGTTGGAGCTATATTAATTGAGTATTTATGCTTTTCAGTACATCCATCTATTTATTTATTATTTATTTGATTATTTTATATGTATCTGTACATTTAATTATTTGTTTATTGTTTATCTATTTATTTATTTTTGGCTCATCTATTTATTGGTTATTTATTATTTATTTATATTGGTTTTAGTGATAACTTTAAGAAACCCCCTCTCAAAAAATTATATAAAATCTTGGCGAATATTATTATTATTTTTTTAAATAAGAATTATTTTAATTGGCGAATCTTTCCTTTTTCAATAGAAAATTATTAATTTTATTGTCGAAATTTTTTATATCAAGTTTTTTGGTAGAAAATATTGGCGAATCTTGGAAAATACTAAGAGTATGCATTAATTACTATTGCAAATCCTTTCATTTAAAAAAATAGTTTTTTTAAAAGGAAAAGTAAAGGCTTTATATCAAGTTTTTTGGTAGAAAATATTGGCGAATCTTGAAAAATACTAAGAGTATGCATTAATTACTATTGCAAATCCTTTCATTTTAAAAAATGGTTTTTTAATAGAAAAGTAAAGGCCTGAAGGTGGAAATCATTAATGACTTTAAGGGGTAGAATATAATTTATTTAGTTTCTACCATTAACTTAAAACAATCTAATAGCCCTCTTTGTATTTTATGAGATAAAATGTACCAACAATTTGTAATACTCATGGGGCCAAAAATTCCTTTTAGATGATTGATTTTCATTGAAGCTATTACAACTTCTAGGT
The DNA here is from genome assembly GCF_030272615.1 of Cryptomeria japonica. Lineage (NCBI taxonomy): Eukaryota > Viridiplantae > Streptophyta > Pinopsida > Cupressales > Cupressaceae > Cryptomeria > Cryptomeria japonica. The sequence goes on along the minus strand of NC_081414.1, from coordinate 185,930,327 downwards.
ACAATTTACCTCGTAGAATACAATGAAGATCATTAGATTATATTTTAATTCAATGGTGGAAGCTAAAGATTGTTGATATAACCCTAAAGTAACTACTAATTATGATATATTATTGGTGAATTAATTTAGATTTTTATAATAAATTATAAAATATTGGCGAATATGATCCAATCATGTATCGAATATTGTGGCAAATCTTTGACTTAAAAAAAACTAAAAAAATAAATTCTCTGATGATTTAAATAAAACTAAAATAATTTTTTTTTAAAATTTGGTGATTTGAGTCACCCCAAAAGCTGAACTTATTAGCAAATATTGATTCCCAAATTTCAAAAAATAGCCAATTGATGAATATTAGCCACTAAAATTTTCACTGATTGGTTTTGATTTATTATTTGAGCTTTTGATTTATTTGATTATTATTTATTTATTGTTTAATTAGTGGATGGCTATCTATGTTTGTCCGTACATTTATTTATTTATCTTCTTTATTGATTATTTATTTATTATTGGATTATTTCTTGTTTATCTAATTATTTATTCTTTTGATTATTTATTTATTTGCATTGTTGTTTTATTTATTCGTTACTATTTATGTACCTACCCCTTGTTATGATTGGCCCTCTTGGGAGTTGCGATTGCAAGGATAATATTATTTAATTGTTTGTTTATTTATTTATGGTTTTATATTTAATTGGAGCATTTATTTATATTGTCTTTAATTTATTTTATTGGGATTTAATTTATTGTTTATTATATTATTACATTCTCTTGTTACTAATTGAGTAATTAAATATTATGTTTATACCTACCCTATTAATTTATTGGTTGAGATTTGAGGGTAAGTAAATAATATTATTTTATATTCTACCCTCAATTTTTGGAAGGGGGGTTGGTATAGAATATATTTTATTGAAATATTTTGATTGGTAGATATTCTTCTGTAGTTTTGAATGAGATTCTATTTATTAGTTTTGTGAGCATTTTTGTGGGTGTGCCTCTGGATATCTTTCTGTGACTTTTGGATTTTAGAATTGCTTGGTTGGGTTGAATTTTGGAAAGTTTGTTGGTTTGGATTTTTTCTCTTTTACGATTGCATTACCATCACTCTACTTCCAGGTTGGAGATCTTTTACCATTCTTGCATTCTAATTTTTGAAAAGAGTTGTTTTCTTCGTGACTTTTAAAAGATTGTTTGGGGAGATTTGGGAATGAATGATTATTCTCTTATCAACAATTGGGAGTAATATTTTGGGAAAAAGATTTATATATGATTTTATGAATCTGTGTGTTGTACTGCCGAAAAAGGGCATTGGTGTATGTTGATTATAATTTGCCTATGAATGCATTGTGGTAACGGTTAGTTTTGTGAGGTTTATTTGTTGTTGCATACCTTGTCTTGTGTCCTTTTAATTTGATTAGATATGGAGTGGCTATGTCTATAATCTTTTCGGTGGAAGTTATTGCTGGTATAAGTTTGAATTCTTGGATGCGTTCTATTGTTGGCCTTAACAAGGCTTTGTTTTGGTTTCTTATTGTTTTTTAATGACTTCTAGGTTGTATTTATGCCATTGTAAGGCACATGCCTGAATTTGGGCAAATTTGAGTATCTCTGTATTTTTGTGAGTTGGTCCCTTGTTGCAATAGTGCTACTCTAGGCTTCAATAACGCCAAAGTAGTGTCAACAAATTTCTGGGTTGGTTTTTTGAGTCCCTCAGTTGATTTCTCTGTTGGGTCTTCATTCCAGAGGCTTGTTTTATTATGTTTGATCCTTTTGGGGCACTATTCCATTCATTTGTGATGTGTGTGAATTCATTTGGGCTTCGACAAGTGGTTTTGTGCTTGTCTGTTGAGGTTTTGATATGTTGCTCCAACAAGTTGAGTGATTCCTTGTTGTTGAGGATGGTTAATTGTAGCTCCAGCGAAAGGTTATGTTGTGCCTCATTGTGGAGGATCATTCTATGTTATTGGATTCATGTATTGCACCTATTTATGTTTATTTGACATTCTCGAGGCTTTTTTTATTGTTTCATTTTGGTATTATGAGCTTATGGCTTGATCCTTGCTAAGTGTCTCTTAATTGTATGTTGATGACTATCTTTGTGATTCAGTTGTATCAGTTTTGTAATGAATTTTGGATTCTTTCCATGTTGAGATTCATGTTATTTTTTATGTGTTACCCTATGGCTTGGCATATGATTAGGTGGAGTGGGCTTCCTTGTGATGACCGGGGTGAGGTGAGTTAGGTTGCTTGGCACCTAGACCACCAGGGCACACTAGGAGTTTTCCTTTTTGTAATTCAGTGATAACACTTAATAATTGATTGGGTTTGGGTTTCACCTAATAAGATAATTCTATTTTGTTTGGGCCATATGAGATGGCAAGCTGATCTCCCTTGTATTCACATAGGTTGAGATGGCTCCACATGTTTGTTAAGGGATTGTTTTCACCCTTCTTTTGTGAGGGTATCTTATATGTCTATTAGGAGTATGGATTTATCTTCTTTGTGAGGATAGCATACATGTCTACTATGGGTTCATATCTACCTCCTTTGTGAGGCTATCAAGTAGGAGCATGACTAGTAAGGTTTGCCATATTCCCTTCTATATGAGGACAACCTGTGATAACACTCCTTTCCTACATGTGACCATGTCCATATGCCATGATTTAGTGTACGCCTCTGGAAGAGTTTATTGTTGATTTCAACCTTGTGTTGTCATGTGATTATTGTTGTTTTGAGTTCATTATGCACTATGTTGAGACCCATGGTTGCTAGGTGTCAACCTAGGTATTGAGTGAGTGTTGGAACCCCATGTCATCTCCTAGCATAGGGGGGTGGTTCCTATTTGGTTCCACATGGTTGGGTGGTTTGATGCCTTCTTCGATTGGGATATTATTCTTCTTGGATGTTTGTGTGCGTGGATTGGATTCTTGGATTCTTCATTATGTGGATATTCTTTGGAGCTGATTGTATGTACTTAGAATATAAAATATTTTATCATGATGATTTGTATTTGTAGATGAGATTATGTGCACCTAAGTTATGTATCTTCATGTATTTGTTGATGTAATTGAAAGGGAATACGATGTAGTAGTTTAGGAGGAGATCTCATTGTATATTCATTGATATATTGGATACTCATTTATGTAATGTTAGAGTATAGTTTGATGTGAAAGAAAGAGATAGTATTTGTATGTTTGTATTGTGTGGAATTGTAAGATGGAATTGTATGTATGACCTTAAGGAAAATTTAAGATGAAAGATTAGTAGTTGCTTTTATAGACTTTGTTTAAGTAATGTAAATCATTTAGGTGTGATCGATTATGTTTCTTAGGAGATTGAGCTTCTTGTCTTAGAGATTTGTAGTAAAAACGTAAGCGATATTCTATTCTTTTTAAAGAGAATGCTTATATTATCTATGTTGCTTTTATGGTGAATGAAAGAATGGATATTAGGAGTATTTGATTTGGTAGTTTCTAAAAGAATCTAAAGAGTATGTTATGTGACTAAGTTATGCATATGTGTTAAGGATTTATCATAGTTGTATGGAAAGTAAATGAATAGATGGATAATAGAATATGATTTTCTAAGAGGATTATATGATGTGTTAAGATTTTGTCAAGTAGTGACTTTGAGATACCCTAGGGAATGGATTTGCATTGTATGAGTTTATATAGTGTTATGTTAATGGTTAAATGGTTATCCCGCTTGCATAATATGATTCTATGGTTATGTAAACTTGTTGATTTATGTATATAGTTAACGACGCATTGATGAATAATGGTAGTAACGTTGCATTAATAAATACTAGTAATAGTGTAGTTGTAATGGTTATCTTGATAAATTTTTTTTTTATCTCTTTTGTTGGTAGATTTTGGTTTATTTCTCTAGGGTATTTTGGCAGGCATTACAATATAGATGAGGACATTAAATTTATGTGTTACTTATTTTGAAAATATTATGTTTATTATTTAAAAAAAAAATCATTGTCACGTTTAACATAAAGGTAAATTTTTTGAACATTTATATTGATTAACTTTTAAAATTTAATATTCACTAAAAAATTATAAAAATTAATATACATTTTAAATACAACTTTTTAAAATATCAATTTCAAACTATTTTATTTATTTAAATGTTATTTTTTATTAATTTTAGAATTATGCTTTTGATTATATAGATGAAGACATAAAATGTATATGTTGCTTATTTTGAAAATATTATGTTTATTATTAAATATAAATAAATGGTTGTTAGGATAAGTTTTTGTTAATACATTCATACTTACTATTTTTTGTTAATACATTCATAATAATGGAGAATTTTTGAACATTCATACTAATTACTTTTAAAATTTAATATTCACTAAAAAATTTATAATTAAGTGAATAAATTTTTAAACAACAACCAATCAAAATCAAGCCAAAAAATCTCCTCCAAAGTTCACCAGTACCAACTTTTTTTAATAAGACTAAAGTATATGACACGTGACATTATAGTTTATAAATTTAAAATAAAAGTTTTAATTTTTTTGAAACTAATTGAATAATCTCTTTTCATAAAACTACAATATAAGTATTTTATTTAATAAAACGTAAAACCTCTATCATAAATTATTTTTCTTTTTGATAATTAAATTTAAATTTTTGTATGTTGGATAAATTAAACAAAAATATTTTTGATAATAAAGCAACCAAAATAGGGGGCTGACCCGGAATACAACAAGCCTCAAAAGAGAGCTAAATCGACAGACACACAACAGACAAACAACAATCAACCAATCCCTACCCTAAGCATCAAAAACAAAAATGTTCAAATAAGTAATTTTTAAAAATTTTGTTTAATAAAATATTCTTAATATTTTATCATAATTTTGTATTAATTATTTTAGTTTAATTTTAAGTTTAGTTATTTGACTGTTTTTATTATTTATATATCTTATTTTTAATATATTATCATATAATATTTGTGTCTCCGTTTCAATTGAATGTACTCTTGATAATATCTGGCTATTACACGTAGGGGCTTACTGGTTAGGCAATATTATATCACGTGCATTCATATTGGGGGGTTTAAATAGGGGGGCTTTTAATTTGGGCTATGTATTGGGAGGGGGTGACAAAAAAAGAGTTTAGGAAAATATTTTATTGAAAATAGAGGGATTCTTTAGTATACCATGAACACGCGTTCTATAACCCAAGTTCACTAAGTGAAGCCTCCATTGTGATGTAATCTTTGGTCCATATCTCGCTATTTTGGAGCCATAAACAACAGTTCTTTTTGTATTCTAGTATAATATTATATTAATATAATAATTAATTAAAAATTCCTTAGAAATATATTGAATGCATGTGTATTTTATTTGGCAGGTACTTCATTGTTGTGATGTTGGAACAAATCTGAATTTGTGATTCAGTCCTCCATTTCCTTCATCTACGGGTAGTATGAGAGAACATGGTAGTAGCATTATCCACCATAAGAAAACAAGTTGATGAATCCCTGAAGCCCATATATAACAAGAGTTGTAACAATAATGAAGTGAGAGATTTAATATGAGAATCCAAACCAGAAGATAGTGAAGGGACTTAGTGAGAGGATTAAACATTGGAAGTCATATGAATTGTTATATGTGAAATATTGAGTGATAAATTTAAATACTTGTGCATGCAAGCTCATAAATTTTAGTCCAATTTGGAGGAAAGAACCAACTCAAAATGACAAAAGGTTATGTTTAAACTAGGGGGATAGTTTATTAAAGGAAGGTGAATTATTCTAGACCAACGATGATTTTTAAATTATAACCCCACTCAAATTTTAATTGGCAAAGTTTTTCTAATATAAAATATCATATAAATAGCTCCTATTTTACAATTTTAATTATTTTAAATTTAATAGAAATATAAATTCATAATATATTCATATATAAAATATGAAAAGATTTCTACTCCATGACATACATAGTCTTAAAATAAAATAAAAACTTTAAATTTAAAAATATACTCATTTATTTTGTACAACTACATTTTAATCTAAAATTATGATTCTATGGAATTTTAAAAATTGTTAAAGATTTAATCTCAACAATTAAGAATAGTATCAATAAGGGAAACTTTTTTTTTTTGAATAAAGGGGTAAAAAGTTAATTAATAATAAAAAACCAACATTACACAAGAAAACCAGAACCACTAGGCTCCAAAAGAGAGCAACAAACCCAACCAGAAATCATCCAGGTTCATAAATATCCATATCCTCAGCAAAGATCTTATGCAAGTCGTGACAGTAATAAGGGGAAAGATTCTCCCAACCCTCAACTTTCCAATCATCACCATGTTCCGAAGCGCACTTAGCCAAACAATCCGCTACTCTATTCCATTCACGAGGAATGTGGATGAAAGAGACCCTCTCCATCATAGCACTAATTTGCAAAATCTGGTGCACAATCCTTGCCAGCTGCCAATTAATCCCATTCACCTTACACTCAATCAACAGATTAACAATAATATGCGAATCCGATTCGCAGATAACCTTACACCACCCCAACTCATAAGCACGCTCCAGGGCATAGAAAATTGCAAGTCCCTCCATTAAATTATTAGATTGCTGCCCTTTATGTACTAAAAAGAAGAAACCACATCCCCCATACAATCCCTATGAAAACCCCCAATCCCAGCAGGACCCAGATTAACCCTAGAGGAGCCATTGGTGTTAATATTAATGGAATCATCCTAAGGGGGAAATCATCTTCCCACCCTTTGAACCTTCTACTTAGCACGTCTACCTCTCCTGACACAAGTTGAGATAGGAGACATCTACTACAAACCCAACCTACTCACAATATCAGCCTCTCCTCTATCCAAAGGAAAATTCACCTCACATTTAGCTTCCATAGTCTCCTGGATCATTCCAATGATTGTATTCCACACTTGCTAAACTAACAGTCTGACTTCCCTAAAGATCCTCCTATTCCTCTCTAGCCAGATCTACAAAAGAATGAAAATGGGCCCAATGTGCCAGACAATCTGAAGAAAAGAGGACAAAATAGGAGGCCCATCCAAATTGCTCCAAAACTCCACCAAAGAATCCACATGAACATAGGGGTGCTTCCACACCCCCACCAGTAATGCCAAAGAAGCAATGAGAAAGGGCATTTGAAGAACAGGTGTGAGGAATCCTCCTCTCCATAACCACACAAAACATAGATGGAAGTCCCGTGGAAGCCACGCTTGCGAATATTGTCCTAGGTTAGACATCTATTCAAAGCCAAAGTCCAAGCAAAATAGTTACACTTCAGCCAAGAGAAGTTGTTCCAAACAGATTTCCACTAGTGCACCTCCCTCCCCTACAGGCTACAGAACAACAACTATTGGTACCCACTGGCAACAGTAAAAACACCCTTAGGATTCGGGGACCAAGCAAGTCTATCCCTATCCTTAAGGGATTTGCAATGTCTACTAGACAAAATGCCATGAAGCTCAGCACAGTCTTACTCCATACCAACAACCGACCATTCATTAGGATCCTTCCACCACATCATCTCCAGTTTCCCACAACTATAAAAAAACTTAAAGTCGCTCACTCTAGACCACCCTGCCTCTAGGAACCTCTGGAAAAGATTCACTAAATTAGGGAATTAACCAATAATGGGGGGATAGCCATCCCAAGAATCGAACCAAAAAAACACCTCTTCCCCCCTCTTAGAGACCCAAAAAAGTCCTTTTATCAGTGCAACCCCTTTCTTGAGAGTACTCCAAATCGTAGAGCCTTTTCTCGTAAGCAGATATCTTGGGATTTCCTCCTTCAAAATCCTCTGCATATACTTGTAAGACAAAATCCTAGCCTAGCCTCAATCCTATTCAACACACCACCTCCAGTACAATTTTTCCGCCAAAGCCTCCCCAAATAAAGTACACTACCTTAAGCCAAGCCCACCCAATTGTTTCAGACTGCACACCAAGTCCCATTTGACAAGACTCCATTTATAGAGGAAAGGTTGCCTGCCCATAAAAATTGCCTTACCAAAGAATCCAATTCCTTCACAAACCACTTTGGGGCCACTTGGAGCATACACCTATAAATTGGAAGAGCATGAACCACCGACTGGATCAGTTGAACCCTCCCAGGAAAGGATAACCATCTATGAGTCCAATGTTCAACCTTCATGCAAAATTTGTCTAGAATACCCTGCCAAGAGTCCCTAGGAGGATTACCATCAGAGATAGGAATACCCAGGTAAGTCAAGGGAAGAGAACTGACCTGGAATCTCAAGATATGATGAATCCTCAACTGAATAGTTCCAGGTGTGTTGAAGAAGAGAATGGAAGATTTTCCTCATTGATCAACTGGCCAGAAGCAACAACATAGACATCCAATATTTTATGCAGATTTATAGCTTCTTTGATCCTAGCCAATCCCATCAGGGCAGTATCATCCACAAAATGCAAATGGGACTGAGGAGATATTTCATTACCCCAACTCCAACCATGAATAATACCCAGTCCCACATTATTCTTAATCAATCTCCCTAGACCCTCAGCCAGAAGAATGAATAAGTATGGGGAAAGAGGGTCCCCCTGACGAAGACCCCTGGACACACCAAACAACTCAGTATAATCTCCATTAATTAGCACAGAGAAAGAGGTAGATGAAACACAACTCATAACCCATTGGATCCATTCATCAACAAAACCAAAGGCCTTAAGAATCTTCTGGAGAAAGGACCATCAGTCTCTATCATAAGATTTGCCATGTCCAGCTTGATAAACATAGCTTTTTCCTTGGAAGTTGACATAGAATGAATGGTCTTAGTAGTGATGACCACTCCATCCAAGATTTGATGGCCCTCCAGAAACCCACTCTGCTCTTTCGAAATGACCCCCCCAAGTCAATTCTTCAACCTTCCGCTATCAGCTTGGGAATAATCGTATAAATCACATTACAGAGAGAAATAGGGTGGAACTGGCCTAACCGGTTAGCCCCATCACACTTGGGGATGAGTGCAATGAAAGTCACATTCAAAGCCCGAAGCATCTGCTTACTCCCCTGGGAATCTCAGACCACCTCCAATAAGTCCATTTTGATAATATCCTAGAATTATTGATAGAACTCAATCGGAAACCCATCCGGTCCAAGAGCCTTCCCCTTCTTCATGTGAAAAACAATCCTCTCAAGTTCATCCAACAAAATAGGTCCCATAAGTTGCTCATTCATCTCCCTAGTAACTAGAGAAGGAATACAAGCAAGAACCTGATTTTCCTCTTCTGATTTCCCTTGAGAACCCTCACTAAAAAGGGATTGGAAATACTGCATAGACTCCCTAGAAATCTCTCACAAGGATAAACACTGCTCACCTTTATCATTAACCAGAACAGGGATGGAATTGCCATGTCTTATTGCTTTCATTGAATTGAAAAAGAACATTGTATTCTTATCCCCCGCTTGAAGCCAATCAATACAAGCTCTCTGTTTCAAGTAGATCTCCTCCCTAAGCTTCCACTCCTCTAAATCCTTGACTACCTTGTCTTCCTCCCTAAGCAAGGCTTTTAACAATCCATGCTCTCTTATCTCTCTGGTAATGCCATTCAACTCTGATTGAGTAGCTGTCTTAGCATGAAAAATATTACCAAAATATTGACGATTCCACTGTTTAAGCTTAAACTTAACAAATTGCATCTGCTTGGCAAAAGTGTACATAGTAGTGCCAAAGGCTGGCCTCCCTTTCTTCCACCACTCCGCAAAATGAACCTACAAAGAAGAATCTTGCAACCACATAAGCTAGAATTTGAATGAAGGGATGCGAGTGACCCGAGCAAAAGAGTACACCAATTTGATGGGCCAGTGGTCCGAACCTTTCCAATCTAAAATATCAAAGCATGTGGACCATCCCCCACCAACCCAAAAACTAGAAACCAGAAAGCGATCCAGCCTCTCTGCAATCCAATACTCCCCTAATATCCTATTGTTCCATGTGAACAGATCAAAACTGAGCTTGATGTAAAAAAGATTCAAGGTTGATATACTATCCAGAAGAAGGAAGGAAGAAGGATCCAGTCACATAACACCACCCTTCTTCTCACTCAACTCTAAGATGGCATTGAATTCACCCGCCATAATCCATAGATGAAAAGGAAAAAAACCCATCCATAGAAGTAATATGAGACCACAAATTTTGCTTACCCTAAAGATCAGTGGGGGCATAAATGTTATTAAGCAAACTATATTCCCCAGTCTCAAGACTAGAGGCAACCCCAGATAGATGATCTGGAAGAAACCCACCATATAGGATGAATCCTCAAGGGGTTCCAAAGACAAGCCACACTCCAGAGGAGCCAAATCCCCCAATAGACTAACATTCGCCTCTCCTCCATAGCTTTGGCACCAAAACCAACATACTTTCCACATATATTTTAGTTTCCTGCAAGAAAAGGACATCAGGAGAATGACTCCTTATCAATTCCCGAACAATTTTTTGTCTAGGGCCACTGTTCAAGCCCCTCACATTCCATGATAGCACAATCATTTTGGGGGAGTAGAAAAATGAGAATCCGGAGTCTTTACTGACCCCGACTCAACTAAATTCTCCCCCATAAATTTGATCTTATCAAAGTCCTTCTTTCTGCCAACCTTTGAAATCTTCTCTATTGCACCTTTTTAATGTCTTTCTGAAGAAGACCTAGATGTAAAGAGATCTTATTAATTTTAACCCCAACAAAGTCCAATTTTTGTGTTGCAGGAGAAACATCCCCACGAACCATCTTCACTTCAGAACTAGAGATGGGTCCCTTCTGAGCCACTACCTGCTGATCCATCTCCATCTGTTGACTTCCAACCTCATGTAGACCCTGGGTAGTATCCAAGTTCACATTATCAGGAATCATCCCCGAATTCACCTGCTATTAGATAATATCATCCAAGGCTTCAAATCTGCTAAAGGTATCCTCCTCTCTACTCTCCTGCAAAGACCTCTTTTGACCTTGATTCCTATTCTTTTTCTTAACTGGGACAAAACCATCAACACACACAACCACACCAGACATGGAAGCTTTTCCTTTATCATCCCCATCAAGGTTACGGGATGGCTGTTGAGGTTGATGCTCAACTGATTTAGACCTAGGGCACTTGCACTGCAAATGACCATACTCATGACATAGATGACACTAGAAAGGTAAAGTCTCATAATCAAGCTGTTGGACCCAAGAGTAAGAGCCCACACATATATTTATAGCATATGGCAAAGGCTTACTAAGATCAATTTCAACACAAATGCGAGCAAAAGTCATTACCTTTCTTTCCAAGGTTTGCATTAAAGATCCAACAGGCTTCCCCAACAGTGAAGCTAGCATTCGCAACACATCCTCCTGACAACATTCTACCAGAAAATGAGGTAATCGAACCCACATAAGGACCCGATTCGGGAGCTCCTCCGAAGGGTTAAATCCCGCATGCCAAGGTTTGATGAACAATCCCACCATTATAAAAGTAAGAGCCTCCCTCAAAGACTCGATTGCGATCATCCATGCAATTAAAAGTGACCATGAAGTAATTGTTTGCCAACAACATACCATCCATTTCCCCTTCTGACACCCAAGTCCTCTGAGCCCAATTCTCCAAAAACTGTAAAGAAACCCTCATCCCCAAAAATTTGCAGTAAAGCGAATTCTTTGAAAAATATTCAACATCCTCGACAATCATCTCAAGCGGAATTACCAATTTCGGCCTCTCTTTGAATCTCTCAAGACAACCGTTAAACTTCAAAATCCGAGATCCATTGGACATACCAGTGCTAGCAAGCCCCGAATTCAAATCAAATAGGTTATTATCAAAGGTCTTAATACCTTGATTCAGGGAATTCGAGCCCATACCTTGATTCAGGGATTTCAAGCCCAAAGCCACTTGAAAATCCAAGCCGGGAGATGCCCCCGAGGCCTCTTCTCGAGAACTAGACATCACACCCAACATCAAAACCCACCCCCCAAAAGGATATGGAAGATGAAACTCCACTCCCCGATTACACCTGCCGCACACTCCTCTCAAGCTCCTCCAAAACAAGAGCACGGGCCCAAGCCCACCTCACCCCGCAGAAACCACACAAAGTTGCCTACAAAAACAAGCTTGAACCACACTCCTCTACAACCACCCCACCCTTGAGTCGCCTCCTACACCAATCACACCTACAAACAACACCACCCCTTCCTGCAAAAACATACAATGCCCTCCCCCTTGCACACAACCAACACAATCCACTCACGAGCTAGGGCACAGATGCTCTAGCTAGACTCCTGCAACCCTCGCACATGCCATCTTAAAACTTAATTTTAAATTAAACTACAAATATTCTATTGGGATCAATAAGGGAAACTTGAATAGGCTAAAGTTTTTTAGTTAAGTCTATTTAATTTTTGAAGTTTTTCATTTTATTAGATGTTAGACTTCTTTTGGAGAGAAATTGACGTCCAATAACACATTATAAGGACATCCAATAGTCTCTTCATCATTATCTCACATGGATTAAAAGAAGGTGGTCAAGTCAAGCCTATCCCACATAAAATTGGTCAATAGTCTACTAACAATAAATGAGAATTGCATGATGCACTAAAACTTCATAATTTATCCCATTTAATTTCTCAAGTCTAGATTAATAATTCAACCCATTTAATCTCTCAAATCTAAATTTATTTTATCATATATTTTAATTCTTTATTAATATTCAATTATAAAATTATAAAATTGTAAGTCAATATATTATCATAGTTGATTTATATCATCTAATATAAAACAAATCAAAATAAAAAAAATCAGTGAATAACCCACTCCCACTCACAATTAGAAAGTAATAGAATAGGCTAGAACTTTATAATCCACTCCCTTTAATTTTGTCCTATCAGATATTATAAATTGACATCCAACTGTACCTTATAAAGCTTTGAACATAATGAATTATAAAGCTCAACTTGGATCACAGAATGCAAATGAAGTCAAGCTTGTCATTGATTTCATAAAGTTGCACCGGATTCACCTTTCTTTTTTTGACCTTTTCTCTGGACAATCCTTGCGTTACATGATGCTCTTAAGTCTGAAGTTCTAGAGAGACCAAGTGTACTTGAATTTCTCGTGTGCAATGCTTATACCTAAATTATTTTTCTATTTTATAGTTGTTTTCTTTATGTTGATGTTGAAGTTATATCGTCTATATGGGAGTCTGAGTTTTAGGTTGAAATTTTTTTATCTGAAAGTGAAGGATTAAAAGATCCACTCCATCAAAGACATTTATACAATTTCAACATCATCTTTTATAATGTTGAGTATTGCACTCAGAAAGACTTGATTTTCAATAGATTCTTCCAAAACTATTCAATTTCACCACAAAAATAAAAAATCTATTGAGTAATCCTTTTTATTTTTTCATAATTTACAAAAGTATTATTATTAAATCTTATTAATTATATGTGAAAAAAATTTCAATCTTTTAAGTTTTTTTGTTGTATTGATCAGAGCTGAAAATAATAAAAAATTTACAAAGAAAATAAATAGCAGTCCCAAAAAGAACACAGAGGAAAGGGAAAACTACAAGGCTATCAGAATATCGTCACAAAACTAGCAAGTTAACCAGATTACAATACAAAGTACAATTAGCTGAAACAACATAACTATAAAATATAAGTGGTGAAAACTCATTACGATACAAAATACAAACAACTGCAACAACCATTTAATAAAACCTAAGAAATTACCAGCTGCAACCACCCAGCTCATAAAACATAAAAACTAAATACAAATCATACTTGAAATTTGAAAAGATTTTGCAATTGTTTAACACATTTAATCTGTGTGTCAAATAATTTGATTAAATCTTCTAAATATTTTAATCAATCCTAAAATTATATCATTTTCTATGTAGTATGTATGTCCAGCAGAGGAAGATCGCTCTCCTCAAAGGGAAAGTTTGCAAGCTTGTTAATTTCGTGGGTGATAATATCTATGAGCTAAAGCAATTAATCTGACAAGCTGAATTGATCACACAAATCCAAAAGGCATCAATTATTATTACCTTTGGACAACAGAAAACTCAGAGACATGAATGATCTTTTTATTTCCCTTTTCATATCACGTGTGTTGTGCAGGAAACATGTGCAAATGACTCTCTTTATTTGGGTGTAATGCCACATTTCTAGGGTAAAAGATCTTCAAAAACATACAATTATTTCTAATATATGAGTTTAAAGGAAATAAATTGGACAATTTATTGTATTATTGAATTATTATAAAAAATTAATATAAACATATATTTAAAATATCAATTTTAAGTAATTTTATTTAAACAGTCATGTCAGTTTCTACCAGATAGTCCAACTTTTGAGACATTACTAACAAAATAGTATCCAGAAATATTAATTTAAATTTGAGAATTTATCTCAAAAGTTCTATAATAAAGTAAATTAGAATTTTATAAAACAAAATTCTTAAAAACATAAATCATTTCAACATAATACTTATCATTAAAAATACTTAAAAAATAGTACGTTACACGTAGCATATAAACAAGGTGAAGCTAACGACAAGCTATCTGCTGTCATCGAGTAGATTTATTGTTATCAACAAAATCTACTTCCGAGACAGCAAGATCACCAAAATCTACTTTCAGATTGCAACCAATTGTTATTTTCGTTGCTGATAATATTAATCTGACAAACTTAATTGTCCATTCCAAAAGTTTTTCTGAATTTTTGAAAGGACAATACAGCAAATATTCAGACAAGAATGATCTTCCCCTACCTTGTATAATTGCAGCAATGAATAAGACATGAATGGCAGAGAAAAGCTCTTCAGAAACGTAATGATTTTTTGTACACCTGCTGTCCACATCTACTTTTATTAAGTTCTCCTATAATAAATATGATATTTTTTGGCAGATACGTTTTTATGGTATTCACATCTGTAAGTTGTGGCCTGTCTTAATCTGTCATTATCTTTCCATCTTCTCTTCTCCGCTGACTGGCTGTTGAAGATTTAAACTACATTATTGCAGAAATGGCCAGAGGAAAGTCCACTTTTATAAATAACTAATATTAAATTTTAATTAATCAATTATAATGTAGGCAAATAATTTAAAATATATTTGACAGTGAGACTTCCCAAATAAAATTGTTTATTGCTTTGATAGTTTAAAATTATATCTGAAGATTTTTTATATAATGTGTGTAGACTTATTCTACCTCATTCAAAAGTATGGGAGTGGTTTTTAAAGAATTAAATTGATTATTTGTAGAATAAAAATGAGAAATTTTGAAAATATATAATTAGATAATTTTTTATTTTTAATTGTGAGTAAAAATTTTAGAAGTGAAATGATTAGTTAAATAGTATTGATGGTCAAAGAAATATTATACTTAAATGTCTTAAAATTGAAGTATGTGTTTGAATTAGTAATATCTAGAAATTTTTTAATGGATGTTAACTGAATTATTTATGTTTATAATTATTTTTTCTAATAATATTATTAATAGAATTGAATTAATGTTTATTCATTTAAATATTATCACACATAGTAGGAATTGCTTCATCACATATCACCTTGATACCTTTGAGAGTTTGATTTGTCAACATTACTTAAGTGCAACGAGATGTTGTTGCAATATATTCTTCTTCTACTATAGATAAAGATATTAAATCCTACTTCTTGCTCAACCAAGAGACCAGTCTATCTACCAAGAAAAATGCACCACCACTTGTACTTATTCTGTCATCAGCACATCTGGTTGAATCAACATCTGTGTAATATTTCAAAAGAAAATTATTCTCTTTCTTATACCACAAACCAAAATCCAGAGTCCCTTTCAAATATCTAAATATCCTTTTCATTTCTTCATCACAAGAATACTTAGGATTATCTTGATAATTGGCATCCAAACAAAGTGCATGCATAATATCCAGTCTTGAAGTAGTCAAATACAACAATCCACCAATCATAGATCTAAAGAGTTTTTGATCCACTTCCAGAGATTCATCATCTTTTCTTAAATGACAACTAGTGACCATGGGGTTTCCAACTGGCTTACAATCCTCCATACCAAACTTCTTCAACATCTCCTTGATATACTTGGTTTGAGAAATAAAAATACCATCTTCTAATTGTCTTTTCTAATTGTCTTACTTCAAGACCAAGAAAAAATGACAACTCACCAATCATAAACATCTCAAACTATCTCTGCAAATGTCTTACAAACATCATTATATTCTCTTTGGAATTATTTCATCCTGATGATGAATCACAGAGTGTGATTAGAAACGTTGATGGGAAAAAAATACACATAGTCAAATCCAGAAAATGTCAAAAGAATATAACATGGATTATGGAAATCTCATAGCATTAATCGTTATCTTCACCAAAAATGATATCCTTAAGATATACAACTACTATCCAAAATGAAATGTCACTAAGTCGCAATGTTACGTATGTTAGACACAATAAAGAGTAGAATCTTCCTTATTTGCAATTTTTCTGTGCAGATCTTGTTCTAGTTCATGTTATCAAGGGGAATGAAAATTAAATAGATACTTATATTCTTAATAGTATAAAATCCAATTGTAGATTGATCTCCAGTTAGAAACAACTGGATGAAATGAGGTCGACCAAGATCAAGTCCAAAAAGTAGGGTATAGTTTGCTATTTTTAGAAAACATGCATCACATGAATAAAAGATGTATAGATGCATCTCCCCATAGCTAGTGAACAATCCAAGGTAGATCAAACAAGATCTGATGTAGATCTGGTCAAAGAAATGAAACCCTAACCGCTTGAAGTTTGAATTTGTTGTTGGCAGGAAAACTTGTTTTTAAAATATACAAGTCTAAAATCGATTATGGTCTTTTTATGTTTCAGATTAAGTGAATAAAGAAAAAAGGTTATATCAAAAAAGGTGAGTACAACACGAACTCTATCCATTGAATCTCCAAATCTATTATTTGAAGCTTCAGAACAAACCCCTCAAAAGAGTCCAAAAATTCCACTTGCAAGTAACAGTGGGACAAGATTAGGAATGGGTGTTGTTAATCCTCAAAATGCATTAGCTAGAAACATAGGCATAGGTGGAGGTATGTACATCGCTGCAAATGCTATTTCACCTTTCAATGCATAATCAACTATTAATTATCATAGGTTAAAAATTCATTTAAATTAATTAATATATTCTCATTTACAAATTCTCCCCAAATTAATTTCCAATTGACGTCCATATTTAATTAAATACAAAAATATTTAATTACAACAGTTAAAAATCTTATTTATTCATTGGGACAAAGTAATTCTGAAAAATGGTCCCGTAAAAAATGTGTCCCTTGATTTCATGCAAAAGGACAATGATAGGACATCAAGCAACTTAGTTGTTAATATCCTAATGTTTGGGTGCATTTGGGGTTACCTAAGTTGATTGTATTATATAGGAATTCATTTAATCATTGGATATTAACAACTATGTAGATTAATTATTGATTTTATGGACTTTCATTAGGCTTCCTTATTCTTATGATGCAAAAAGTGATCCATGGTCTAAACTAGAGGCTTATCAATAATGGTGGCAATTTACTTAATGTTCATAAATCCATAATCTTATGTGTTTCCAGTACCATCTCTAAATAGTTTGTGCACTTTGTTTGTGCTCCTACACTCTGCATACATTTTTACCAAGGTATTTTTGAAATTGTACAAGAAGAATATCGAGTTAAAATGCCAGGTGAGTTACTCACCCAAAAACTCTCCAATGAGTTTTTGAAAAAATCTTGGCCATTTTTTCCTATAAAACTCCCGAGTAAATAGTTAATAGTAATATGTTATAGAATGATTGATAGATAAATATGTATAATTTTGTTAGTCAAATATCATTGCACTTTGCATTGTCAAGAAGTGTTATGGATCCTTTACCTTTTACCGGACATGGTGCATCATTACCAAATCTTACATAGCCTCCATCATAGTCTTCTAACATAACAAACTTGTGTTTATCACCTGTCATGTGATGTGAGCATCCACTATCTATGATCCAAGAATCATTAGTATTTATGTGAGATATTAGGGCTTTTTCTTCATACCTTTCTTCATCTAATCCATCTTTGATAGCCACATAAACTACTTCCTCTGTTTCCAATGATAATTAATAGTTGATTATGTTTCTAGGTCAACTACATCAAATTTCCAATGATAATTAATAGTTGATTATGTTTCTAGGTCAACTACATCAAATTTACAATGATAATTAATAGTTGATTATGTTTCTAGGTCAACTACATAAATTTATGAAGGATGCAATTAGTGCTTTGATAGGGTTGTTTACCTCCAACACTCTTCCTATCCTAAAAAAGGTGAAGAGCGATATTATGCACAGAGAAGAGGGAGATCAATATAAGTTTTCAATATTTTGTCACTTACAACCTTGAAATGAAGATTACTATTTTCGGTACCCTTCTTGAAGTTCTACTGCAACAAATATTTTTCCAACGTTGCATACCAAGCTCGAAGAGATTGCTTGAGTCCATAAGGTGTTTTCTTGAGTATATAGACCATATCTAGATCTTCTGACAACTGAAAACCATCTGGTTGTTCAATGTAAACCTCTTCTTCAAGTTCCTCCATTAAAAAATGACAACTTATCATCTACTTGGTGTACCTTATGGTTTTTGTAACAAGAAAATGCAAGAAATATTATTATAGCTTCCATGCTAGCTACCAAAGAAAATTTTCCCTCAAGGTCTATACTTTCAGCTTGTGAATAGCCTTTACAAACTAGTCTTTCCTCATTTCTTGTGAATTCATATTCATTCAGCTTGTTCCAGAACACCCACTTTGTTCCAATCACATTCTTGTCCACCAATCTAGGTACCAACTCCTATGTCTGATTCTTTCCTACTTCATTTAGTGTTTCTTCCATTGCCTTCATCCATCCATTATCTTTGCAAGCCTTTGCAAAGGTCTTTGGCTCCACCTTAGATAAGAAACAAATTTTTTCTTGTTCACTAGCATTGACTAGTCTTCTTCTTGTATGAACTCATTTGTCTTTATCTCTAATGATTCAATCTTTTGAATGATTCTAGTACATATACTTTGAAGGTGTCTTAGGTGCTTTCTCAGGTTCCTTCTCCTTTGCATATGATTCTATTATATCTTTTGGAACATCTTTCTATTTTGTAGTAAAGGGGCTATCTTCTATCTTAATCTTAGGTTCCAGAGTAACCCAATTCCATTCTTCACTTTAACATTTGTACTTTCCACAATCCTCATCAACACCAAATTTTTATATGGAAAACCTAATATGGGAAAATCCATAGTGAGAATCACACTCCATATATGAATAACTGAATATAATGTTTTAGGGATAAGGCTAAGGAAGCTCATTGCTTGAAGCAAGATACAACTTTGCACAAGTTTCCAAATGGATTCACTATGTTCTAGCAGGGATAGAGGAATGAAGAATTGAATTGAACAAGATTTCCTGGTTATGAAACTACCCTTGAACCTCTGATTCAAGTGATCATTATCATGACAAACACAACTCACACATTCACTACCTCAAAAATTTGTCACATTGAAATATATGATCATCAAAGCTCATCACAAACTGATGTTTGCACTTTTGCTTCCCACACATGCTTCCACAAAAATATAAATCAGTTTACACCTTAATTCACACACCTACACATCTATTTATATCACCTTATTCATCAAAACTCTCAACTAGCTCAACCACAAATAGAATAAACATAAATTATAAAATGTCAGCCACCATGAGAAACTACGCTAAATGTGGTCTAGTCCAAGAGATAAAGAGGACCCAAATACATCACAACATATCTTCCTAGGTTAATTCCAAGAAACTGGACACAACAACACATCCTCCAAAGTTATCATCTAACAAAATGAGTAGATAAATAGTAAAGCACGTTAATTAGTCAACACAAAAACATTGTCCAATGCAAATTACTTAATGAAGATCTTCACATGCCACACTAGGACCCATAGTAATACATTAACTCAATCTCCAATACATATCCATATCAAAAGAGTATGATCCAAATAATATGAACTAACTAAGTCAACCAAAGGCCAACACAAATGATAATGTCAAACAACATAACAACATAACTTCACTTGTGGAGAAAACCAACACTTGAATATTGAAATGGAACACTGCACAAACAATATGAATATGTCCTCCAAGAAGAAACACTTTAATTAACACAGTGGAGCAATGTGGAGCATTCTCTAGACCAATCCTAACAGATAACCTCACTATTAGCAAACTGCAACAACTAACTTTAACACCTAAACTGTTGAGGACCTAAAAGCATAATAGTGCAACTTCCACATAATATAGACATTTTTTTGAGAGCCTCAAGCCATGATATTCAAAAGTGGAGCAATATAGAGAATTCTCCCATTAAGACTTTAAATACTCTTTCTTGCATATTTTAGCTTCCACTGTCGTCACCTTCTAGAAACATTATATACTTACTTAGTATCACCACTAGATACCATTATAATAACATCTAAACATTCATTTCTGGACCCTTATGTGTCAGGCATCAATCTACACATATCAGGTTGACATCAATGACAACACCGAACATACATTGCTAATAGGGTTTGGGGTCCCCTCAAGGTTTGTTTTTCCCTTTTCTCTCAATTGGTTTTTTGAAGCATGTTGTTCCCCTCTGGTTAGGGGTTATTATCCTCTTGATGCTGCATTGTCTTAGCTTGACAGATCCGATTCTATTGGTGTTTGGGATATATTGGCCCTCCTTTTATTTAACCTTAGATGAGATTTCTTGATGGGGTTATTGGTGTCATCCCCTCTTTCCACTCTTTTGCCTATCCTATTGAGGTGGACAATGATCCTAGGAGTTTGGTGTTTTTGAATTGGTGGGATTGGAGCCCTTGTGGGGCTTTGGTTGGCTTCTCTTTGGTTATTTCTTCGGTGACTCATGTGGAGTAGGAGTCTAATATTTCATTAGTTTTCCCATCATTGTCACCTTTTGAAGTGTAGACATTGTTGGGTGTTAAGAAGGCCCTTTTTTGTTGAGGATCTTCATCCTCTTTGGGCTTCTATCTAGACTAATTTCATGGATAGTGATTTTATTCTTGGTATTGTTCCTATAAAGGTGGTCTCAATAGTAGGGGTTATTCTGGTTTAAATGTAGTATGAAGATTTCAGCTACTAGTTTTCTTCTTGTTCTTGGTCTTTTGGTCCTTGGTCCTATGGATTGCAAAGAACTTTTTGTTGTTTCTATTCCTATGGATGTGGTTACAATAGCAATGATTTTCCATTGTCTTGTCTTCAAGTTGAAAATATGCATATGAAATGTTTCTTCTTCACTTCAAGTATAATTCTTCCTCTAAGAGATTGGTTTGTTTGGGTCTCTTTCGTCTCCTTTTTGTTCTTTCATTAGCTAAAGGTTTCTAGGGTACCTTTCAAAACTTGTTAGTTATGTTTGTTCCTATCCATCATTCTTTGGTTGAATCTTATTCAATTAAAAGTGTTCTTAGTTCTAGAAGGTTCAAGGATCCCTTTCAAAACCCATGGTTATGTTTTCCTTTCCTTGGTTGTTTCTTTACAACTTAAGGCGAGTTTAGTTTTTGGGGTGTTAACTCAATCCTTGATTATCTTCTCACTATTTCAATGTGTCTTTAGATTAAGCTTACGAGGTCCTTTTGGATGCTCATAATTTATATTCAAGATGATTTAAATGTGATTGTCTATTCACAGGGTGATACTCTAGTTCTTGTATGCATCTAGTTTCTTTTTTTTGTTGTCTCACTGCTTGTGAGATTTCTGCGTGCCACTTGGTAGAGTGTTACATATGAGGTTTGAGCCCTCTCTATATTTATGTAATAAAAATATTAATATATTTATTTTTAATTTCTTTTATTAATGTTTCTATCTTTCTCAAATTCATATATGTTCATTTTTTTACAACTTTTAATCTAGTCATCAAATTTTGAAAAAAACATAGTACTGTTATGATTAAATAAAGTAGAAGAGGGCCCAAACCCTTAACATAATAAGGGGAACTCACAAGTAGTGAGACCACAAACACCAAAAAAGAGGGCCCCTTTTTTGAAAGAGAGGCTTTTGATTGGAGCACCCAATCGGAAAATGAAAAAAGAGAAGACCCTTTTGTGGGCGTTGTGTTGTCATTGATGTCAACCGGTATAGCATGTCACCGGTATGGGATGTTACTGGTATGCAAGAAGGAGTATTGGAGATTGCTGACTTGTTGATGCCAACCGATAAGAAGGCAAAGAGACAAATTGAAGGACTCTCATCAGATGGAGGAAACCAAATTGGATGGTTGCCGGATTATAGTTTGAAGAGATGAATACAAAACTGGGAACAATTTGAGTTAACATCACCTAACTGACATAATAGAGGAGTGCATGATATAAAGGTTAACCAGTTAGTGTATACAGGGGTAGTATGTTTTGGTCAGTGACAGAGTTTGAACCGACACAATCAAATAAGCTGGATGCCGATAGAGATAACATGTGGACTCTAGGCAGTGGTAGGTAAATAGTGCATCAATGAGGTAGTTGGCGATTAGGTCAACATTAAATGTTGACTATAAAAATCACGGGCTGATTATAGAGGATTGCGGCTTGAAGCAGATCGAAAGGAAACAATTGGGTTGACAAAATCAAGGCCGATGAATAGGATTAAGTTTTCTGGATATAGTAAACGTGTGTTGGAAGGATCAAGAATGACGGTGATAATTGATGTATTGTAGGTTGTCAATCTAAGAAATAAGATTTGATTTGATTTGATATGGATCATGGTCGGTTAAGAAAACCCTATGTGCGTAAAGTTTGAATTTTTTTTTTAGCGGGAAAGCATGAGTATAAATGTGCAGATCAAAGATCTAAGAGGATGTTGGATGATTGATGAGAAAGTCTGTTTCTGCGAGGTGAGAGTTGATCAATCTGAGCATTGATAGAAAAATATTTAAGTGACTGAGTGTTTGACGAAGAATCGATAAGGAAGGTTTAACCGAAAAGGTTTAAGATAACCGAAAAACTGTTACAGAGTATAACAGTCTATTAAACCGACAGTGTCAGAACTGGTAAGATAGCAATAGAGAGTGAAGGAGAGTAGAGTGAGTATCAGAGGAGGTCTGAAAAAGTAGAAGTTGAGTTGAAAAATATTCATACAGAGTGAACAGAGAACTAGTAGAGAAAAGTCTAACCGATAGAGAGAATTGTTTGCAAGAGTTACAAAATTCATTTGTAACAAGGTGTTGATCATTGTATTATTTTACTGGGTGGGAGCTCGGTGCAAGAGTTGGTTCTCAAAATAGATTAGGGTTTGGCGCTCCTTTGGGTAGGTGACCATAAATTAGGGGTTGGTGCTCCTTTGGTTGGTGCCTTAGCACATTGTAAACTGTTATTTCATTGTGAGTCTGGATTGGAGCAGTAGATCTCTAGCAACATTTCTCACTAAGGTTTTTCTCACATAGGGTTTTTCTCGTATACATGATGTTATGTGATGTGCTCTTGTGTGTGATTGTTTGTTAGTATTTTTATTATTCTCCCATTTGCACACATTGTTTGAAATTATTGTTAATCACTGATTCACCCCCCATCTTAGTGATATCTTACGTTATATAATTGGTATCAGAGCCTTAGGTTCCCTATTGGTCAAAGCTTTCTCTATCTTGGGTATATTTTGGTTTAAGAACACAATGGAAAGGATTGAATCCTCCTCCTCCAAAGCTCCCATGTTTTATGGTACCAACTATGCCTTTTCGAGAAGAAGAATGGAAACCTATCTGTCCTCCCTAGGTTTTGATATTTGGATGTCTATGAAGAATGGGTATACTATCCCTAATGCTCCTCCTACAGATCCAGATGGTAAAAAGGAGTATGAAAACAATGCCAAGGCCAAACATGCTATTCTCAATGGACTATCTGATAATGAGTTTGTTAAGGTTCTACACTGCTCATCTGCCAATGAAACTTGGGATAAGTTGAAGAGATTATTTGAAGGAGATGTCAAGGTCAAGGAGGTTAAACTAAAAACACTAAGAGGCCAACTTGAAGGCTTGAAGATGAAAGATGAAGAAAAGATTGCTGATTATCTTCAAAGAGTTGATGAAATGGTGAGCACTATTAGAGGACTTGAAGAGGATAGATCTGATGAAGTGATTGTCAAAAAGGTACTTAGATCTCTCACATATAAGCATGATATAAAGGTCTCTACAATAGAAGAAGCCAAGGATCTGAAAAAGTTTTCAATGGATGAGTTACTTGGGTCTCTAACTGCTTATGAGATGAGAACAATCGGTGAAGGAAATTCAAAGAAAGAGGCTGCTTTCAACTCCATCAAAAAGGGTAAGGAAGAAATTATTCATGGAGAATCTAGTGAAGACTCATATACAGTGGTGATAAACTTTGTAAGCAAGCTTAAAAGAGGATCTGGTAAGTACAAAGGAAAGTTATCCTTTAAATGTTTTAACTAAGGTAAAATAGGATAGTTTGCTTCAAAATGCCCCTATGGTGAGAATGCTGGAGAGGAGCAACAAAGCCCTAGCAGAATTTCGGTCGTGGATAATAAGAAGAAAGCCTACCGACAAGAAAGAAGAAGCTACCAGAAGTAGAACAACCTATATTTTTTTGAAGATGATGTTATAGATGAAGAAAGTGCCTCAAAAGAGGGCTGCTGTGAGGATGAAAGAGAAATTAATCTCTTTATGGAATTAGATGAACCGGTTAATGAAGCTAATGAAGATGAAGACATTGAAGCTGAAGTGGACTTGGAAGGTGAGCTCATAAGTGCTCTTGAGAAGTTAAGTAGAACAAGAAGGGAACTAAAAATGGTTAAGTATATTGTTGCAGAAGAACACGATCGTTTGAAGCAATCATTGGGGGAGTTCAAGAAAACAATTTCTGATCTAAAACTCCAGTTGGAAGAAGCTAAGAGGATATGTGAAGTTACATCCTCTGATTTGATAAAGAAGGAGAAGGAGCATCAGAATCTGGAAGAAGAAATCGTAAGGCTCAAAAAGGAGCTTGAAAAGAGCAAGAATGAATTGAAGATGAGAAGCAAATATGAGAGTAGCACTGAAGCCTTGGGAAAGATGTTGAGTAATCAGAAGCACTCAAAAGATACTAGAGGTATAGGTTTTGAAGAAGGACAAAGTTCCAATAGTAAAGACACTTCAGACAAGGAGATACAGTTTACTTCTTCAAGTGAAAGTAAGGAAAAAAAAACCTTTACTGTCAGCAAAGCTATTGAGAAAAAGACCTTTGCTAAAGCCATAAGAAATCAACATGTGAACTGGAATGCTCAAATCTTGAACCAAAAGGCTCACTCATTGTACTAGAATACAAGTTCTAAAGGCAAGGCCAATGTTTATAATGAAGGGTTCACTAGATTCAACAGCATGAGAGGAAGTCACCCAGTGAGACAAAGGTTAGCTGGTCTGAAGCGACAAGATTGGTAGGTACCCAAATTCCATGGTTACTGTTACTGGTGTAATAAGTTTGGTCATAGAATTGCTGATTGTAGTTTGATGTGTAAGCCCCCTAAGTTAGTTTTGAAAGTAGAAATTTGTTTGCTGCACTCCAAGAGATGAATTTTATTTGTTATCAATATAATGAGTTTGGTCATAGGAGTTATGATTGTAGGAGAAGTCAACCGACATCCTACAATAGTTTTTCAAGTCCATCTTTCAATGTCAATGTGAAATGCTATGATTGTCAAAATGTTGGCCACATTGCAAAGCATTGCAAACTCAAGACTACTAAGCAAAAAAAGTCAGTACCAGATCAAAGATCAGAAGCAAAAGTGGAGCACAAAATTGCAACATACAAGAAGAAGGAAGCCAACCTGATTTGGGTTGAAAATGATAAGAATAAGGTTGAGTCAAGTTTGATTGTCTAGACTTCCCTGCATGTAGAAAGAAGAAATTTATGGGTAGCTGACAGTGGATGTCTGAATCACATGACCAAAGACAAAAATAAGTTCATCAAGTTTGAAGATTGGAATGGAGGTTCGGTGAGGTTTGGAGACAACTCTTCCATCAAGATAAAAGGAACCGTGAACATAGATGGAAAATTTAAGGCTCGTGATGTATACCATGTGGAAGGTCTAAAGCATAATTTTCTAAGTGTGAGTCAAATATGTGATAAAGGTTACAAATTCACGTTTGACTCTACCGGTTGTTAGATAAGGAAAGAAGGTACTTGACAGATTGTTGCAGAAGGTAAGAGGATAAATGGAAATGTGTACAATCTGAAGGAATGCTTTGAGTCCCAATGCATGATGGGACAAGTAGATGAGAGCTAATTGTGGCACAAAAGATTAGGTCATATAAACTATGATAATCTAGTTCAGGTGAGAAAGAAAGGCTATGCGAGACATATGCCACCAATCATCAAACCAACAAGTACCTTTTGTGATGAATGTCTAAGAGGTAAGAAGACTAAGGTAACCTTCAAGACCAAAGAACATAATACCTCAAGGCCCTTTGAACTTGTACATACATATTTGTGTGGTCCAACCAGAACAAGGGCTTTAGCCGATGAAAGATATTTCATGCTGTTCATTGATGATTTTGCAAGAATGACATGGGTCACTTTCCTGCATGATAAATCACAAGCATATGAGATTTTTAAAATCTTTCAGAAGATGGTTGAGAGGGAAAGTGGATGCAAGCTGAAGTATATGAGATCTGATTGGGATGGTTAGTTCACATCAAATGAGTTTGTAGACTACTATGAGAGACATGGAATCAAAAGACAGTATTCTACCCCAAGATCACCACAACAAAATGGTGTTGTAGAAAGGAAAAACGGGATTGTCAAGGAGATGGAAAGAACTATGTTGAACGAAGAAAACATACCAGATATGTACTGGAAGGAAGTAGTTCATACTATTGTATATACACTAAATTAGGTTCAATTGAGAACAAATAGCAAAATGACACCATATGTATTATGGTATGACCAGAAACCATCAGTTAATTATTTCAAAGTTTTTGGAAGTAAATGCCTCATCAAGAGAGATGAAGATAGTTTAGGTGGTTTTAATTCTAGGAGTGATGAAGGTATTTTCTTGGGTTACTCTACTCACAACAAGGCCTACAAATGCTACAATAAAAGATTGAGAAGAGTCATTGAGAGTGTGCATGTAAGAGTTTATGAAGACCTGCATAAAGGAAGACAAGTACAAGTAAACCCGTATGATGATTCATGTGATGAAGATGAAGTTCAGTCAGAAAGTGAATTGGAAGAAGCACCTAGCAAGACCCCTAATAGATATGTACAGAAAAATTACTCGGAAGAGAAGATTATAGGTAATAAAAATGATGGTGTGTAGACAAGAAGAAGACTTGCCCGAAACAATGAACAAGTGAATTTTTGCCTCATGACTAAAATGGAACCCAAGGCATTCAATGAGGCTAGAAAAAGTGAGAAATGGATGGATGCTATGGAAGAAGAGCTACAGTGGATTGAAAATAACAAGACTTCGGAGTTAGTTCCAATACTAGAAGATAAAAATGTCATTGGTACTAAATGGGTTTACCCGAACAAGATGAATGAAGAAGGTAAGATTAGTGTGTAAAGGGTATTCTCAAGTAGAAGGAATAGATTTTGAAGGAGCATTTGCACTGGTTGCAAGACTTGAGGCTATTATAATGATCTTAGCATTCTCTGCCTTCAAATGATACAAGGTATATTAGATAAATGTTCAATATGCCTTCTTGAATGGAAATTTGGAAGAAGAAGTCTATATAGAACAACCAGAAGGTTTTTTGCTACACGATAATGAAACTTTTGTGTGCCGGTTGAAGAAAGCATTGTATTGTTTAAAGCAGGATCCAAGAGCATGGTATGCAAGGTTTTCAGAAAGGGAAGTGCAGATATTAATCTGTACATCAAAGTAGATGGAAATCACATGATTATTGTTGTTGTGTATGTGGATGATATAATATTTGGAGGCAACAATGATACCTTGTGTAAAGAGTTTGCTAATCAGATGCAGTCAGAGTTTGAGATGTCAATGCTTGGAGAGATGTCATATTTTCTTGGTTTATAGATTTCATAGTAAAATAAAGGAATTTTTATCTCCCAAACCAAGTTTGCCAGAGATATGTTGAAGAAGTTTCAGATGGATGACAACAAATTGGTAAGTACCCCCTTGGTGACCAGATACAAGTTGAGAAAGGTTGATGAGTCACCAGAAGTGGATCAGACCTTGTATAGATCCATGATTGGTAGTCTATTATATCTTACTTCTTCAAGATTGGATAAGTGCAAGTGATTTGTATGGTGGCAAGATTTAAAGCTACACCCAAATAATCACATGTGAATGCACACATAAGAATCTTTAGGTATCTACAAGGAACACTTAATTATGGCTTGTGGTTTTTGAAATAAGAATATTTCACTCTACAAGCCTACACTGATGCTAACTGGGCAGGTTGCATTGATGACCAGAAAAAGAACAAGTGGTGGAGCATTCTTTTTAGGAAACCGATTAGTTTCATGGCACAATAAGAAGCAAGATTCAGTCTCCCTATCTACTATTGAGGCATAATATATTGCTGTTGATACATGTTGTTCTCAGGTGTTATGGATGAAGAAGACCATCAAGGACATTCAGATAAAAATATATGACCCTATCTCTATCCAGTGTGATAACTCAAGAGAAATCAACATTTCAAAGAATCCGGTTATTTAGTCAAGGACAAAGGACATTGTCATCAAATACCATTTTCTTAAGGAGAAGTTTGCAGAGCAAGAAGTAAAGGTAGAATATGTTCCTACAAGTGAACAAGTTGCTGATATCTTCACAAAACCTCTACCGATAAACACATTTGATTATCTTAGATACAAGTTAGGAGTTGTCTCGCCAACTTTATGCACTTAAATGTGTATGGAGATCCGTGGTTCAGGGGGAATTCACAACCATAATTTTTTACTCTTGGACCATATGTTGGATATAGGGGGAGATCAAGTGTTTGTATGGCAGTACCGACTGGTTTGAGACTATGGAAAGTTGTCTATTCAATTTGTTTATCTACCAAAGTCACAATCTTCTTGATGGGGAGAGTCACTTCATAGGGGGAGAACTTAATCATCATCCTCGTTTGCGGGAATTTTAGTTGTCTATTCAATTTTTATATCTACAAAAGTCACAATTTGTCTGCCAGGAGAAAGTGTAAAGTAGTTCAACCTACTGAAAATTGATGCCTAAACCCTTTGTCATTGTTGTCAAAGGGAGAGAAAGAAACAGGTATTTGAGAGCCTAGATTGGGGAGAAAGAGCTTGAGAGCCCGGATTGTGAATAATATGTGTGTTGACATCAATGCCAAAGGGGGAGATTGTTGGCATTGTGTTGTCATTGATGTCAACTTGTATAGAAACCGGTATAACATGTTACTGGAATGGGATGTTACTGGTATGCAAGAAGGAGTATTGGAGATTGTTGACTTTTTGATGCCAACCGGTAAGCATTTCAATTGGTACGAAGGCAAAGAGACAAATTGAAGGACTCTCATCGGATGGAGGAAATTTTTTTGGATGCTTGTCAGATTATAGATTGAAGAGGTGAATACAAAACTAGGAACAGTCTGAGTTAACATCACCTAACCGGCAT
The DNA here is from genome assembly GCF_030272615.1 of Cryptomeria japonica. NCBI lineage: Eukaryota > Viridiplantae > Streptophyta > Pinopsida > Cupressales > Cupressaceae > Cryptomeria > Cryptomeria japonica. Next base: position 185,900,688 of record NC_081414.1, on the reverse strand, counting down.
AACAGAGGAGTGCGTGATATAAAGGTTAACTGGTTAGTGTATACCAGTAGTATGTTTTAGTCGGTGACAGAGTTTGAACCAACACAATCAAATAAGTTGGATGCCGACAGAGATAACATGTGGACTCTAGGTGGTGAACAAGAAGTGGTAGGTGAATAGTGCATCAGTAAGGTAGTTGGCGATTAAGTCAACATTAAATGTCGACTACGAAAATCACAGGCTGATTACAGAGGATTGCGACTCAAAGCAGATCGAAAGGTAACAACTAGGTTGACAAAATCAAGGCTAATGAACATGATTAAGTTTGATAAATATAGTAAATGTGTGTTGGACGGATCAAGAATGGTGGTGATGATTGATGTATTGTAGGTTGTCAATCTCAAAAATAAGATTTGATTTGATTTGACACAGATCATAGTCGGTGAAGAAATCCCTAGGTGTGTAAAGTTTGAATTTATGTTTTGGCAAGAAAGCATGAGTATAATTGTGTAGATCGAAGATCTAAGAGGATGCTGGATGATTGATGAGGAAGTATATTTTTGTGAGGTGAGAGTTGATCAGTCTGAGCGTTGATAGCAAAATATTGAAGTGATTGAGTGTTTGCCAAAGAACCGGTAAGGAAGGTTTAATCGGAAAGGTTTAAGTAAATTGTTACAAAGTAAAACAATTTGTTAAACCGATAGTCTGTCAGAACCAGTAAGATAGCAACAAAGAGTGAAGGAGAGCAGAGTGAGTATTAGAGGAGGTTTGGTAAAGTAAAAGTTGAGTTGAAAAAGATTCAGAAAGAGTGAACATAGAATCGGTAGAGAAAAAAAGCAGTGTGATAGAGAAAAGTCTAACCGACAGAGAGAATTGTTTGTAGGAGTTACAAAATTCATTTGTAACAAGGTGCTGATCATTTTATTGTTTTATATGTCATTGTATTTCACTGAGTAGGTGCTCGGTGCAGGGGTTGGTGCTCCTTGAGTTGGTTCTCAAAATAGATTAGGGATTGGTTCTCCTTTAGGTAGGTGCCCATAAATTTCTAGGGGTTGGTGCCCTAAAACATTGTAAACTGTTATTTCATTGTGAGGCTGGATTGGAGCAGTATATCTCCAGCAACATTTCTCATCAAGGTTTTTCCCACATTGGGTTTTCCTTGTATATTTGGTGTTATGTGATGTGCTCTTGTGTGTGATTGTTTGTTAGTATTTTTATTATTCTCCCTGTTGCACACACTATTTGATATTGTTGTTAATCATTGATTCACCCCCCTTGTCAGTGATATCTTGTGTTCTACACCTTATTTGAAAGAGAGGTTGTTGATTGAAACATCGCACATGCAGGACCAAAGGTCTCGACCCAACATATCTTCACATAGAATAGTGGGGTTATGAAAGGAACTCTGCACTATAAACCATAGAAAAACCCTTACATTGTAAACAAACCAGCCAAGGAGATAGAAAACTAACATTAGGTTTTGAAAGGAACCCTGAAACCTTCATAAAGGACATTCTTGCATAGAGACATTCTTAGACAAGGAAGGAGATCACAAAGATCTTAAAAAATAACTAGTTTTAGAAGGCACCTGTAGAAAACTTTTAAGGAAAATAACCAGGTCACATTAATATCTAAGACAAACCAAAGTGAAGATAACCAACTCTTATCAGTAGTTGAACCAAAACTATGGAAAAATAACTAGCTACTAGTAGTAGTAGTAGAAACAATAGGATCCACCTCCATAGGACCTGCAAGACCAGAATCTACCTCAAAAACCACCTCCATTAGATGACTAGATAGGTTCACAACACATAAAATCAAAAGTAGCCACCACAATAGGAATAGTATGAGCGAAGAGAATAATAGGACCCACAACATTATCCTCGTCAATAGGAATAATTTTTAGGAAATAGAAATTATTTGAAGATCTATTGCAACAAAGAACATTGCAGAAGCCAGATTCCTAGCAAGGGAGAAAAATCCAGGGCTCATCACCACCTAGAAAACCAAGGGGGGAAACATAGAGGGAGGAAGCAAGAGCCTCCCATACATTAAGGCACTAACCTAACTATAGATAGAACCTCATAAAGAAGAGAGGTCAACAACAAGAAGAGGGGCCACCAAGACCCACAACACACCAAAGGGGAAAAAAAAGATTGTCCACAACTCCTGCCTAAGGAACACCGCTAGTAGGACCCATACAAAAGCAAGCACTGAAAGAATAGACTGGGATAGCCCAATGTAGGCCTAGCTTCCCACACACCAGATCCCCTACAACTAGTGACCAGTAGAAAACACCCATGACCCACCAACAGGGACCAAATAGAAAAGGATAGTAGCGAGACACAACACACAAAGAATGACCCACACATGGGCCACACCACATGACAAAAGACACCCATCACCATATTCATCTTGCTTGCCATTGTCATTTTCATCCTTTGCTTCCCCTATAGTAGCCTCTCCACCTAAAGGCTTAACACATGACCCACTCCACTCCTGCCAATCATAATAGTAAAGTTGATGGTGAAGTGGCTCATCAAAAAAGAATATTGGATTGTTCTACTTTTCATTCTTTACACATTGAATTTTTTTATAATTTTAATTATTTTATTGCAAGTTGTGGGACGTGCAAGCTCAATTATGTTATTTTTCAAGATTCATTCACTTCCAAAAATCATTTAAAAAATATATTCTTAAAAATTATAAGAAAAAATTAAACTTCTTATACTCACTCTTATTTCTATTGCCATGAATGGGTTTCTCAAAATACTAAATAAAACAAAAAAAGAGAGGGGCCCACACTAAACACTATGTCATATTTTACTAATAAAAAAGGAACACTTTTGTGTGGAGAATTTCATCCTGTCATCTTAAGTATTTTTTTAAATAGTAGTTTAGAAACTAGATTCAAAGTACTTAAATTTTTGTTGTTTTTGTATTTGTAAATTGAGTGCATAAATCTCAAATTCCTCATGAAGTTCAAGTTTTGATTATTTACAAAAAAAAGTAACTTTTGACCCCCCTTTTTAATACCATTTCCATGCACTTATCCTTTAGAAAATATGAATTCATGAATTTGTTAAAATAGTCTAAGATCCGATGGAATATTCATAGAATCTTTTCAAAGCTAGCTGATTGTGGGTTTGGTTGGCAAAAAATTCCCTTACTAGTAGTTTTTGGTGATGTCGCTTGAGAAATAAATTGTTGTGTAGAAGAATATCACCATCAAGAGGAATATATACAACTTTAAAAAATAATATTCAATTGATTTTTCAAAAATAGCTAATGTGAATTTTTTGCTCATTAATTTTTCAACTTGCTTGAAAGATAATTTCCACACATATATAGCACCAATGGTGACCACATATGACATCATTGACTCATACAAACATATATGGATTCATATGACTGTATGAGTTGCTATGCACATTATTTAATGATCCTAATTTTTTCAACTACTTAGATTTGAGTATTTGGATAGGTATTTTTAGGGGTTTTAGTTGCTTAAGACTCAATGGTGATGTTTGTTTTTCTATAGGATGCACCGTTTCTTTTCTTAAGCTTGTATCTCGCTAAAGGTGGATAGGAATTCATAGATATGCCTGCCATTAACTATGTTGAATTTGATAGAAAACCCCGTTGATATCATTTCTACATAAGAAAAAGGTACACATTCTACTTTTTATGCAAGGCTAATGTTAATAGGTTTCACTATTAATTCCAACATGTAGTTCATTCTTCAACATGACAAGTACAGTCCCAAATTCCAAAGAATTGATCTTCCATATAGACATGATTTGTATTCTGCAAGAGATATCTAACAAAATTTGTGTATAAAAGCATATTTAAATTTACCTTCTTTATAGTTGAACCCATCAAGGTGCTTTATAAAGACATCACTTAGGATTTTGTTGATTTAATTGGTGGATAGTTTCTTCTAGGTAAAATCCCTTTGGTAATTTTTGATTAGATAAAAAATGGGAGAGACCCAAACCATTACATAACCACAAAAGCAAAAGAAGCCAGGGGTCTCACAAGGAGTGAGGACACCCAACCAAAGAACTAGCTATCAAAGAGAATAAAAAACTAGTTGTCCACAAAAACTAACCAAAACAAAAAACTAGACTAAGAACTGATAAATAGAGACAAAAAAGGAACCCATACCACCAACTAAAGACATGGACCAATGGACTACTTGGTGGGGGATTTTTCACTTTGACACTCTTGGCTTAGTGATTTAAACTTCTTAGAGAATGATAACCTTTTATTTGTAACTTTTATCAAGGACGCTATAGGGGATTCTAGAGTAGCCTTCACCCTTGAATCAATCATCATCACTAGAAAGGTTCACAACAATTCGATGTGGCACACCTTTTATTCTCATGTATTATTTCATGTTCCTCTTGAATAGCCTAAAGAGAGACCAATTTCTTCCTTTCCATTTCCTAGTTAAGTGTCATCATCTCATCCAACTTCCTTTTGAGGGTCGTTTGGTTTCCCTGTATCTTCTCAATAACTCTAAATGTATCTTTCCTATAATCATTCATTATCCACCTTCACACTGAGCTCCTTAATTTCCTCTTCCATGCCTTTTGAATTCTCTATTATATCTACTAGATCATTGGCTACCACCCAGATCCTCCGACTTTTTTATTTATCACCCAGCTAGAGCCTCTTATGTTTGCTTCAGCTAGAGTGTCCAACTTGTTGATATTTTTTTGGCCACATTGAGTTATCCAAGGATCTAACAAATAATGGTTTCCTTACTGTTATACCCAACATAAAGATCATTCACTTTCTTTACAAGAATAGGTAAGTCCCATTTATACAAGGAATCGACAGGGGAGGGAGGAGGGGAATCCAACAAGGGTGTGAAATGAATGGCAAATTTCTCTTTAGGATTACCTAGTGTCCATTTACCATATGTGGATCAAGTGGGGACAATGTCCTTAAAAGTAGGAGCCTCATACTCCAGCTATTTATACACAAAAACTTTGGAGGTTGAGTTGTTAAGCTCTTATTTTTAGTAGAGTAGTTAGGGTTAATACATGTAGCAGTTCCTTTAGTGCCATGAACACCTTTGCAGACTGAGTTTTTGGATAACTAAATAATCAGGGTGGGTTTAGAAGGAAGACCAGAGGGGTCTATGGAAGGCCCACTAGTGGGGGTCAAGGCCAGATGGAAATCATAAAATCTCAAGATAAGCCCCTTATGAAGGTGAAGAGCATTTTTGGATTTTGCAACAATAATCAACTGATAAAATTTAGTAGGGAAATTTCATCTTCACTCCATATCTAAGGTGGTTAAGCATTGTAAATATCTGAGAGTAAAATTGTTTAAATCTCCCATCTAGGGTAATGCACTTTATGAGGAGAAAAAAAACCTCCTTCCAAACACTAGACAAGTCTTCTCTATTAAATCCACTTTGAAGTTGAGCCACCTTCTCTCTCAATTTGAGGAACCTCACAATATCAAATTTGTAGCCCCCCTTGGTTTCTTGGGGAACAACATACATTCCACAATAAGACCAATCACAATAGTAATGGACTCCATGGAAATTGTGAGAACCACAACACCAACTTTGACTTCACCCTCATTCTAGGTCTAGGAAAATCATTGTGAGAGGGTAGGGTTAGAACCATTCATGCCCTTTATGTAAGACATCATATTACCTCTCATGACCTTCTTTTTAAGCTTCATTTTTCTTGAATTTGCCATAATTGTCTAGTTTGGTCTAGATTAGGTCGCTAGCCATGGTTAAGCCTTTCATAGGGAAACTGGTAACCATGACTGGGAGAGGACTTGAAATACTAGCTTTGGATAAATGTAGAAAAAAGGTAGTATTGGGGGAAACATTGCTTTCATCCAATTTAAAAAACCAACTCCAAATCAATAAATAAAGTACAATATAGCCTTAATGATAAGCAAAAAGACGATCTTTAGATTTTTATGCACCATTGGTATTACTATTTTCTTGTATCATGGCACATAGATTAGTTAGCTTGTTGAAGAAGGGACTCCCTTTACTAAGTTGGCTTAATAGTGATGTTTAATTACATACAATATATGAAAGCATGTAGATCACCCAAATATAATGTGAATATTATTTGTTGTCTTTTTATAAATCAAGGTGCATTATAGTAATTCTCCCAATAGTTGTATTTTCTTCTTATAAAATCAAGTGCATATTGAAAGTCTTTAAATGACCTAACATAACATTCTATCAAACAAATGTGTTGATTTAGTTCACAATGGTTAGTAGGAAGGAAAAATTCTGAATTTCAGTTTAAGCATTTTGAACCATGAGACTAAACTAGGTGAATAATAAGCCTCTTGGAAATCAACCATAAGGATAAAATAACATAAAAATTAGTTAAAGAAGAAATATGTTAAATAAGTGTAAATGGAGCTACAATAATGACAAATAAATATTAAGCATATAAAAGTAGGTATAAATAGGAACAAAAAAAAAAAGATAAGATAAATCATGAATCAAATAAAAAACAAAAAATATAAAATTAAATAAATGCAAACATAATGATATTAGATTTCCATAATCCATATTATGACTCCATTATTTTTGGACTTGATTGTGTGATTGTTTCTAATGAAAAATCTATCACACCATTGAAGCAAATTAAAACCTAATTATTAAAATATTTATAGAAACTTATTAGAAAATTATTATTAATGTTAATAATATTTTAACACTACTAATATTTTTTTGGAGGGGTAAAAATTTATTAATAAAAAATCAAAATTACAATACAAGAATGAACAACAACCTTTTGAAGAGCATTAAGTTACCCATTCTTATTGTCAACAACTGATTGTTATAATAGAAAAGATAAATATAAAGACAAATGTGACCTATCTTCAATTTTCCCATCAGATGCCCATTTTACTAAACAATTCGCTACTTTATTCCACTATAAGAAAATGAAAAAAAAATTAAAATTTTTAAAGACCTACTCAACATTAGCATTTGTTGAATAACCACAACTAAATGCCAATTAGTATCATCCAAGCACTACTTATTCAAAATATTTACCACCACCTATGAATCAGATTCACCTATAATTCTTGTCGAACTGAGAGCACAACCTCTCTCCATAGCATATAAGATGGTGGGAGTATCTGTGAAATTATTGTATGAAAACCTTTCTAAATGGAGAAGAAAAATTGAACATCACTAGAACTATCTCAACCAATACCACCTATATTGGCATGACTAGGATTCCCCTTAGAAAAACCATCTGTATTTATCTTTAGAGCTCCTTGAGGAAGAGGAAGCCATCAAACCACTCGATCAATCTTCCTCTTAGACTATCTGTACATATATTTTGCATAACCTACCCTGTACTAGTAGAAGTGCCATTTCTATGATAAAAAAATCTCAATCTCTGCAAAATACCACATCACTAGGATCCACTACACCAAAAACATCACACTTAGCCAAGACTATCTCTTTAAGCGTATGAACAATTTTCTTCTATTATTGTTGAACGTCCAATTTTGCATCCTGAAATATGGGACGATTCTATTCTAACCAAAGATGCAATATAATGACAAAAGACCCAATAACCCATTCAACTCAAGAAAAGATGTCTTAACTAGAGCTAACCCAAGTAGGCCCAAAACTTAATCAATGAGAAAGCATTTACACAAAACTGATTCCAAATTTCACTATTAAGACACAACATACAAATTAAAGGTCCTTAACAGCTGTAAGAAAAAAATACAGTTAAACCAACAAAATTTGTTTCATATATTATTAATATTTAATAACCAATATTAACTTTTAAGCACTCAAATTTTTTAATTTAGTAAATAATTAATTTAGATTTTTAAGCATGATTGCCATGAAAGGTGTGATTAATCAACAATTATAGTTAGCTCTCATAATTGTAAAGTTTTTAATTTCCTTACAAATTTATACTCGTTTTCATAGTTTTTCAATTAATGTGTATTTTTCAATAAATGAAAACATATTCCGTGATTGCAATAACGTTGGAATATCGTGCAGAAGTAAAGAAATAAAATTTGATAGCCAAAGAGCGAAGGGCCCATTTTCATCCGGTAATTGTGTTATGGAGGACTCGTTCCATCGAACCCTAATACAATGGGTTTTAAATGTCATTTAAAATAAGAAATATTGTCAGTAACTATTTAAATAATAAATAAAATTAATTAAATTGATAAGAGATTTTCACAATTAATAATATAAATTAAGAGTTGTTTCAGGATTACATTGTGTACAATATTTTTATATCATCCGGATCACATCTCATGATCTATCATCAGAATAGAAAGATCAAGAATCATAATGACAGAACATTTAATTTATTATTTTATTTATTAAGATTTAAGTTTTATAATTTTGTAATTGAATTTGATCATTTTGACAGAATGGATATCTCTATTGACTGAAATTTGAATCTCTTATTTATAACTACCTAAGAAAATGATAACTTCCATAGACTTACTTCTCTATTCTGATAGACAATTTCAGATTTAAATTTGTATTTGCAACTGATAACAAATCAACCAAACCACAAATTTTTTATTTAAATATTCTTTAATAATATTAAAATTTACTATATAAAACAATAATACACCCAAGGGGCTTTTGTCATGGGCAGATAGGCTTGTGTTTTTTTAAGCAATACTGAAGCGTTTTCTTACTGGTTCTTTCCCTTCAATATTTTCTAATTAATAGATTTTGATGCACTTATTTATAAATTTTTTTGGGAGATTCTTTGCAATCCTAAATCCCCTTCTAGACTCTTCTAACCACTTTCTAAATTCTTTGATTGCCATCTAGTATGGTCATTCTGCTTCTCTCTGAAAGATTGAAGGGAAAATCTAACGCCATATCTGGGAAAAAATGAAGGGAAAAATCCCAAGAAAAGAAGAAAAGAAGAATGCATTAGGTATCTTTTCGAAAATGCGATAGACGTCGTTGAACACCTGACAATGGATGTGACAACACAATACACATCGTGGGAAACCCTAAAAACCAGTGTATAATATTAGATTTTAAATATTACCGTTTTGTCTTTAAGTAGTTTGTAGTATATATTTATCATATAATATACATGCCTGTGAAAATGTTTCCTGTGCGAGGTTATGAAATGAAAGATTCATAATTAGATTTTGATTCCCGTTTCTTCAAATTTATAAGGCTTCCATGATCATTACTATTTTATTTGTAATTTTTTATTAAAACTTTAGTGTATCAATTACAATAATATAAATTTATAATTTTTTTATTTTTTATATTACACATTATTTTTATATCATATTATTTTTTTATGTTGTTATAATTATTATCAATTTTATTTTTATATAGGTTAAATTGAATATATATATTTTAGTGACGTTTTTATTTATCAATTTTTCTATGGTTGTTAATTAAGAGGGCACAATAATAATCTCTAGAGTTGTTCTCACTTTCATATATATTTTATTCATTTATGTTATATATATGAATTCAACTCTTATCATGTTTATTTTGAATTTGAGCAATCTAAGTAAAGAGGTTCAATAAAAGGAAAATTAACTTCAAATTCTTAGACAACATCTTACACCAAACAATAAAAACAATAATGTCTCTTATATTGAATTTTAAAAATATACGTATAAGCATAAGTTAAGTGTATAGGAAAGAAGGGTAGGTCTTGGAAAATGTGTAGCCATGTTAGATAACCATAGAAAAAATGCTGCCACTTAGAAAATGAGAAAGGAGAATAATTTCAGGTTAAAACATGTGCGTTGACCTATATCTCACTTATCTTGAATGTGATATGACTCTCGTGAATGCTCTTGTGAAACTAGATATTGAATGGATAAGGATTCTAGAACCTACATGTTACATACAAACTTATAAAGACTATGTGACTTTTGTGCATATGGTTATGTTATCTTATCCATTGCATTTTAAATTATATTGATATGTATTTTTATCATGTTTACAGAATTTTTAATACTTGATTTAAAAAAGAGAATATTTACATAGCTTAATGGAAAAAAAAATAGCTTAATGGAAAAAAAAATGTTACATTATTTTGCATGTAGTGACTAATTATTCCTTTAGAATGAATTTTAAATATAGAAGTAAGAATTAACATTATAATAGAAAATTAATTTAATTTTATTGAATATTTGAAAATATTAAAATATGAACTATTATATTCTATTCGATTTCATGTAATAAATTCTATTAATTTAATTATTCTTTTTATATTTTTCTCATTTTTTAAAATCAATATTCAGAAATGATTTAACAAAGGAAAGTGGTTTTGGGGGAGTTTCTTGGATTGCTCCTCCTAGAGGATGTATCAAAATTAATGTTAACGAGGTGGCCAAAGGAAATCCTGACTGGTTGTTGGGGAGTTGCTTGTGATTCCAATGGTAGGCTTGTCTCACTAGTGACACTCCCACTGGGAACTCAGACAAAGCATTATGCTGAGGCAAATGCGGCCTACATTGGGCTTAAAATGGCTCTTCGTGGAGGGTTGAAGAAGGTCTGGCTGAAAGTGATTCGCTAAACATAATCAATTGTTTGATTAAAAAGACAACATCCAACTGGACGATTAATCATATAATGTAGGAGTGCTTTGAAATGAGTGCCAAACTTGATGAAATTCAAATCTCGCACATTTTTAGGGAGGGCAACATGCCCACAGACCATGTGGAAAATCTTGGCATTGTTAGGGATGATGAAAAACAGTGGTGGGAAGGGGAATCCTTTCCATTTCATTTATGTGAATTGGTGTGAAAGGACACCAAAAATATCTCTCTGATGGAGAATTAATGATGATTTATTTTCACATGTGTAATGCTATTCCTAGAAATAAGTGACGACAACCTTCTAGATTTTTCCTATGGGTCTAGTTTTTTTTCACCCGTTTGAAGCCTATTTTTAGTGTAAACACTCAAAATTACAGAGGTAACAATTGTATGGGGAGAGAGAAGAATAGAATTGAACCATCCTCATGTGAGCTATGAGAGAAAAATGAAGAGGTATAGAGGGAAGTTATGGATGGTGGTCTGGAACCATATATTAGAAAATTCAATGGCCAGAACCTCAAGGTCACGGAAATGTTTGTTAAAAACTGAAACAATGGGGCGCTAATTGTGTATGGTGCAGAATTCAGGGTAGATAAAACCTTCATAGCTGAGATTACTAGGCTAAGTATGGAGGGTAAAAAATTCTACAGGGAAAGGAAAAACTTAGAAGAAGCCCTTTCGATTTTCTATGACAAAAAAAGTGAGAGAAGTAGATTCAAGAAGAATCTAGATAGAGGCTATAACCGAAAGGATCTTCTAAAGCTTTGGGCAGATATGATAGAGTTCATTATGAGGTACATAACCCTCGATGGCCACTTGCTAGTATTTTTACTTATCATTTTACTATTCCGCATCACTTTAGGCATGACAACAGAATTTCGATGCTATTTTATTTACTGTCCTCTCTCGAGCATTCTATTCATAAGCATTATGAAAATGAGGAAAATTCAATTTTGCATGAGGGGTTAATTTTCCTGATTATGGAGTATGCTAAGGCTCGTGAGGTTAAATCCATCCCGATTTCAAGAAACCCCAAACCCTTAGTCATCTAGGATGTGCATGATGTTTTAGATACAAATTTTGGTGAGGAGGAGGGTGGGATTTCCATGGATTGGAATGACATCCATGTATCAGATGACTCTGAATATAAACCCTTGAAGGATGAGCCCCCCTCGTAGAATACCACTCCTTGCACTACTAGTAGCAGGAAAAATAGAAATCCACCTAGATGGATAGTGAAAAAGTTAAAAACCCTTGTTTCTCAATCCCAAAATTTGGGCCCGCAAAATCTTAAAAAGAACAAGACTAGGAAAAGGGTGGACAATCAAGAAAAAGGGGAGGATGAAATTAAAATCATTATTCCCCTTATTGTGGACCCTAATGAGCTCAAAAGAAATGATTTGGATGTTGATAGTCTCCTGGATAATTCATTTTCCAACTGGGAGAAATTTTTTTGTTGGGTTTTTGGTGAAATTAATTTTCTGAAACAGGGGATCAAGGACATTATAGACTCTTTCACTAAGAATCTGACACCTGATAAACTCCTGAAGTTGACCCAAAAAATTACGGAAGATATCAAGGTCATGAAAACAGAGCATGAGGCTAGGATTGAGAGGATGGAGAATGATGTTCAGGATTTAAAGGGTAAACTCAAAGGTTTGGTGGAGATTGGTAAGGAGGTGATTTATAACAATGCGGAAGGACTCAAAAGAGTGAACGCGGATATTTCCATCCAGAAAGCTCAACTGATAAGATCCGACCTGTCCTTAGACATCAACTTGGACAAGAAGAACCAGGATGTGCAGACCTCCACAGGGCCCTCTACCAGGACCATGAGCAAAAAACAAGAAAGAGGCAGTTCAATATTTATCATGGAAGAACTCTAGGAGATCAACAATAGGACGATCTAGAAGAATGTCGATCTCATCAAAGATCTCAATTAGTTTTTTTTGGCTTGCATTTTGTTTTTTGTTGTTAAACTCTTTGGGGTCCTTCCCCTATTTTCGTTGATGTTTAGCGGCTTTTTAGACTTTGGTTTAACTCTGTTTGTTTTTTGATGGATTTGGGTCCCTATAAAACACATTTATCTTAATAAAAAACAAAGGAAAGTGGTTTAAGAAGTTATGGAGTAAGAAGGGAAATTGTGTCTTTTTTCTTCTCATTTCTAATTCCCTCTTTGAGAGGAATAGATGCAAATTGAGAGACGCTTGGATTGAGAAATTTTCTCATGTTGGTTTCTCGAGGATTGTACCATTGGTTGGGTGATTTAAGAGGTTTTTTAAATACTTATTCCAAGTGAAATTGGAAAATAACATTCTTTTAATTATGTATTGAGGTGGATTCTTTCTTCATTCCTATGCTCACAATAGGTAGAGTTATATTGCTTTTATTTATAAGAATGAATTAAATTTTGTTTTCTACTTTGTGCATTATACTAACCTTGAGAGGAAGTAGAAATAAACATAAATAACATGAATACCACAATATAATGATTTAGATGGGGAAAACCTATTCATAGTAAAAACCCCACACTCCATAATCGGCCCAAAATATTATTCAAAAATCAACAAAAATGTACAATATACTTGCATAGAAATATTCTCATGGGACTATCACCAACTAGAGATCTAAAGGTAAATCAATAGCTATAAGACTCTTACACATAACCTCCATCTCACACACCTAATATATAGCAGATACAATACATGAAATCGTCAACAGTATTACGAAACCATGGGCTAAAACTACCGAAGAGTGGCACCCATCTTATCTCCAACACAAGGTGACCTATGATGTGTCAACACACATACCAATGCGTGTAACTCCATTTTACAACTAATTTATGTGTCCAACACATTTTTTATATTTCCTATTTCAGGAGACGGGCAACTTCTGTAGACCATAGCTTTTGAACTAGGTGTCCAATTGATGAATGATTTGAAGTGTTGAAAAGTTTGTAAAGTGATATAACAAGCCTTAATAGACCACATTACTTAAGATTGCTTTTGGGCCCATCTAGAGCCCCTAAGGCCTTCAAAATTAAATTTGAAGCTTTCGTTTGACATCTTCAAAAATGAATTCTTTAATATATTTAAATCCAAACATGATCTTTCTAAAAAACTTATCGGCATTCTTATTTAGATAATTTGAAGGTTTGGGGAGAATTTTGAATCAATCCATGCTCAATTGATAACTTACTAAAAATATTAATTGTTGCATCCTAAATTGTACTCCCTTACAATTTTGTCCTTATTTGGGCCCTCACCTTGGCATTCGTCTCCTGAGGCCTGATTGGAGCCTTGATTCTACTCACACCATGTACCAAACTCAATATTTTTCTATATGTGCACTTTTTCCCCCAAAAATTAGGGTCCCTAATTGGCCAAGACTAGAGTGTCAACATACTGGTCCTCCTAATTAGGGCCCATATTGGGGCCTCTCAATGATAAATTCAAATGGGCAGGAACATAGATCCCCTATTGACTCATGTCAGATTTTTTTATTTTTTTTCAACTAGCATGTATAAAAGGAGGTATACCCCTCTCATTTTGACATCCACGAATACATTAAACAACTGATCATGAAATTAAGCATTCATAATTGAAGTGAGCAAGAAATCAGTCTTCTTTAGGGCATTGGAGTAGTTGTGAAGTCAAGATTCAAACATTGGAGATGACATTCATGTTTTATGTTTTATAAAGACTACATGAAACCCTACTTCCTCATGGAGACAAACAAAACTTCATAAAAGAGGTATATCATTAGTGTTTAAGACATTTTCAGCATTTCCCTGAAAAGGAAATCATTTCCACTATAGTACTTCATTTACATTTTAATTCTATTTCATGGTTAATTGCAAAATCGGGGTTTGACCTAAGGTAAACCCCTATTTACAACCATTTCCCCTTCTCTACTATGTGCAAGAACAGGTACAAAGCTACAATTTTCAGGATCGACATTATTTACAAAGATGAATAGGTTCCTCTTTGGAGGCTGAAAAGTTCAAAGGACTAGAGTGTCAGGCATTCTAGTCTTAACAATTTAGGTTGACCATTTGGGAATAGATTCAAGTACTCACATATGCTTTGATATAGGTTTGTGGCTCTGTTTGATGGCTGTGACTCACTTTTTAAGCATAATTGCTTCAATTTCAACATTATTAATCAAATCATTTCAATTTAAAGGGAAATAAGAGGGAGATCTAAAACCCTTGGAATCTGATCAAAATATTGGTATTTTAGGCTTAGATCCATTAAATTCCATCTTTCCTTGATGTAAGGTCTCTAAGCAAAAATTAGTGGTTTTACTACATCATTGGAAGAAACCCTATTTTTTCAAATCTGATTTATGTTTTTAGAACTGAGTGTTTATGCATTTTCAAATTCAAATTTACATTTACAAGTTTAATTTTCAATTGAATTACATACATTTAGTAGTTGAGTTTACAAAAACCATAATTTTTAATTCTAAAATTGAACTTGTGGGTTGCCAATCATCTCCTATACCTACATATCATAGTGTTCCACCTCCTTAGTCTCAACCTCAACCTACTTACAATAATTTAACTCCCCCATAACAATCCAATATGTCCAATTTCAATCCATCCACTAAAGCAACCATCAATAAATTAGCCCAAACCATCTCATCCCTATAACAACAACTAGTTTCCATTACCCAATCCAGATTTAATGTGCCCACATTTGATGTTGCTAGCACATTATCCGATGACATTGTTAATGCTATTCCTCCTAAACGTAAGGAATGTTGGCATTATAACAGACAAGTGAAGATTGTTGGCATTTCAATAAGGATATTGAGAAGGTTGTTGATTATTATGGATATAACTGATTAAGGATGTTTACAGTCTTAACAATATTATTTTGTCATTGATGTCAAGAAATTGATTTTTTGATTTAGTATGATGTTGCCATATCTTAAGAAGTATGTTTTGAAGAGAATTAAGATGTCGGTAAAAGACACAAAAAGAATGTGATGAATAAGGGGAGGAATAAGTTATTCAATGGGCAACTATTACCGAGTTAGACAATGATGAGATCATGATGTTTAGATTGTTTTGATATCCTACATATGCTATTGTTTGTAAGGTTAATACTATACTATGTTACCAAGCAAGGAACCTAGTCGGTAAACCCTAAGGAACGTAGTCGGTAAACCCTAAGGTTATCGCTATCGGTTAATGAAGGTGAAATGTCTACCGAGTGAAGTTTAGTATTTACCAAGTTGCAACCGAGTAATAACAGAATGCATTGGATGAATATATGCGTTATTTAATGATGGAAGCTGATGAGATGGATATGATTAAATGATTGATACAACATGTATGAAGTTTGTTAAGGATCTATGGCAATGGAAGATTGGTAGGAAGATCTACAACTCAGATTGAACCACAATACCCTAGCACAAGTTCCAAGAAATGTATGCAAGTTCCAATGCAAGGTAAAACGTTTTCAGATCGAAGGATACATTGAACCTGGTCAAGATTGAAGATCTGATGGCTATGATTGATCATGGAAAATGTGATCAAGGAGATTATGCGGTTAGCAAATTGTTTATAAATAAGGAACTGTTGATAAACAATGTATGCGGGCAAGTGTAAGCACAGGAATGCTACATAGTGATTACCGGGCACAGAAGCTTGAAGACCTGTTTGAATAACAGAGTAAGGAGCCCAACAGAGGGACAAGATAAGTCCTATGACTAGATTATATTGAGAAAATAAGAATCTGCTTTAGCATTTTAGATGTAAAGTTGTAGATAGATTTTATTACTCTTGTTTATTTGTAAGTGACAGAAAGTCTCTTAACCAAGTGGACTTAACAGTCTTATTTGTAAATCCTCTAGCAAGGTGACATTATGATTGAGTGTTTGAAACCCTTTAACAAGGTCACTTCTAACAAGGTGAAGATCCTAACAAATCTGAGGGAAATCCCTTAACCGGGTCACATCTAGCAATGTGTTTGTAATCTTTAACAAGATTTTCTTTTAACTGAGCATACTCTAGAAGAGTATATTTCTTAGTGGGTCCGAAATCCAACAGTGGTTTTTCCGTATTTGGGTTTCCATGTTAAATCTAGTGTTATATATTTTGTGGTGTTATCTGTTTATGAGTTTACATGTTTTACATTTTTGGTTACATATATCTGTTAAAGCTACCGAGGTTGAATCTGTTGAATATATTGAAGATTAAGTTTGTATGATTCACCAGCCCCCCCCTCTCATCTTATTAACAATTGGCATCAGAGCTAACAATTGATATCAGAGCTTTGGACTCTGGAAGAAAAGTTTAAAGGTACTTGAGGTAAAGATCCAAAGATTTATAAGAGGGATGCACTCAAGTTGAACAAGTCAAGTTTCTCTACATGGCAGAAAAGGATGAAGCTGCACCTATCAGGAATTGGAGAATATGTTGTATATTATCTGGAGAATGATTTCATTACACCTAGCACCTATCCATTGACAATGGAAGAGATAAAGGCAAAGCAAGAACATATTCAAGCAATGATTGAAATAACATCTACATTGACCGACTCAAAGTTTAATGATCTAGAAGGCTACAATGATGCCAAGGCAATGTGGGACAAGCTCATATCTGTGTATGGTGGTGATGAACATGTTCAAAGAGCAAAAGTGGATAGTCTAAGAGGACAACTTGAATCTATGAGAATGAATGAAGGTGAGAACATAACCCAGTACAGTACAAGGTTAAAGGAGATTGTCAATCAAATCAAAGGAGCAGAAGGAACCATTGAAGAGAAGGATGTCACAAGTAAGTTTTTAAGAACCCTTCTACCTGCTTATGCAATCCAAGTCTCTGCAATCAATGAATTGAGGTATGTACCCAATATGCCAGTTTCTTTGGATGCTACTATTGGTAAGCTACATGCATTTGAGTTAAGTAACTTTTATAACAGTGGGTCTTCAGTAACTAAAGTTGAGTCTGCATTTAGTTCTTTTCATCTTGATGAATCTGATGATTACAATGATAGAAAGTATAAGTATTCTAAAGGGAATCACAGTGGAGTAAGTGAAAGATTTCGCAAAAACATGGAGGAGGTACACAAACTTTATGAAGAAATCAGAAAGCAAGAAGAGTTTGAAGCACTATTAGCGAGAAGGTTGCCAAGAGGAAAAGGTAAGTACAAATGAAAGTTGCCTTTGAAATGTTTTAACAGTGATAGAATAGGACATATGACTTCTAATTGTCCTGACAAAGAATCCAGTGAAAAGAAAGATTATCGAGATGACAGATAGAAAGATAATTATTACAGAGGACACCAAGACTTCAAAAGAAGAGATAAAAAGACATGTCTAATAGCTGATGAGGAATCTAATGATGATAAATCAGATGAAATTGATATAGAGGAAGTTGTTTATGTGGCTATCAAAGATGAATCAGATGAAGAAAGGTATGAAGAAAAAGCTTTAATATCTCACATAAATACTAACGATTCTTGGATCATAGGTAGTGGATGCTCACATCACATGACAGGTGATAAACACAAGTTTGTTATATTATAAGATTATGATGGAGGTTATGTAAGATTTGGTAATGATGCACCATGTCCAGTAAGAGGTAAAGGATCTGTAACACTTCTTGACAATGCTAAATGTAATGATGTTTATTGGGTTGAAGGTTTGAAATATAATTTTTTGAGTGTATCACAGCTAAACAATACAGGATATCAAATAGAGTTTCAGAAAGGAATTGTCAAAGTTCATGACAAGCATGGAAAGTTAGCAGCTATCGGGACACAAACAAAAGATAATACATTTCATCTTGACTCAACTCAGAACAAGTGTCTTTATGCAAAGATAGATGATACCTGGTTATGGAATAAAAGGTTTTGTCATGTAAATTTTGATAATCTGATCAAAATAAGCAAGAAGCACTGAGTAAGAGGTCTACCGAGTCTTGAGAAACCTGAGAATGCTATGTGCCGAGGATACCAGATGGGTAAGATGACAAGATCAAGCTCTACAAGTAAGTCCTACACTTCTAAGGGAATTTTAGATCTTGTGCATACTGATCTTTGTGGTCCTATGAAAGTTCAGAGTTATTATGGTGATAAGTATTTCATATTATTTGTGGATGATTACTCAAGGATGATGTCAGTAATGTTTTTAAAAGAAAAATAAGAAGCTTTTTAAATGTTTAAATGGTACAAGGCAAGAGTTGAAAATGAAATAGGAAGACAACTGAAATGTCTTAGATCTGATAGAGGAGGAGAGTTCACCTCTGATGAGTTCAACTTATTCTGCAATGATCATGGTATAAAAAGACAAGTCTCTGCACTGATAACTCCACAACAAAATGGAATTGCTAAGAGAAGAAATAGATCTATTGTGGATTGTGCCAGACCCCTGATGATTAAAAAGAAAGTGCCACAAACATTTTGGAGAGAAGCAATAAGCACAACACTTTACACCCTGAACCGAGTACAACTGAAGAAAGGAACTTTGAAGACACCATATGAAATTTGGTATGACAAGAAACCTAAAGTAAGTTACTTTAAAATATTTGGAAGTAGATGCTATGTTCACAAAGATGACAGAAATGGTAAGTTTGATCAGAAAAGTGAAGAAGGAAAATTTCTTGGTTATTTTTCTAGAAGCAAAGAATTTAAATGTATGATCAAATCATCTAACAAAATAGTAGAAAGTGCAAATGCGAAAATCGATGAATTTGCAGAAAGAAATGATGAAGGAAACTCCAAAGAACCAGAAGATTATGAACGATTTGTATATGTTCAACCGAGAAGTCCTACTCAAAAAACTGCTGAAGAAAATGAGGAGAATATCTAGTTACCAAGTGATGAAGAAGATCATACAGAACCTACTGAGCCTATATTAGCCAAATATGTCAGGAGGAATCATGCATCAAGTCATATTATAGGAGATAAGAATGATCCAGTGATGACAAGGAACAAACTGAGACAAAACACATGTCTGATATCTGAATTTGAACCAAGGATAGTGAAAGAGGCATTTAATAGTGAAGATTGGATAAATGCTATGACATAAGAGATTGATCAAATCAAGAAGAATGACACATGGACATTGGTCCCAAGATTGAAGGACAAAAATGTAATCAGTAGAAAGTGGATTTTCAGAAACAAGCTGAATGAAAAATGTGAGGTCATTTGAAATAAAGCAAGACTAGTTTGCAAAAGTTATGCTCAAGAAGAAGGAATTGATTATGGTGAGACTTTTGCACCTGTGGCAAGACTTGAAGGAGTAAGAACATTGTTGGCATATGCTGCTTACAAGAATTTCAAAGTATATCAAATGGATGTCAAATCTACATTTCTAAATGGAATATTAGAAGAAAAAGTTTTTATTGAACAACCTGAAAGATTTGCTGAAGGAAAGAATAAAGATCAGGTATGTAAAGTGAACAAAGCTTTATATGGTCTAAAGCAAGCACCTAGAGCATGGTATGAAAGATTGCACTCCTATTTAATCAAGATTGGTTTTATAAGGATAAGTGAAAACAACAATATGTACATGAAGAAAAATGAGGATAATGGAATATTGATCTCAGCCATATTTGTTGATGACATTATATTTTGTGGAAATGACTCTTTATGCAAGAACTTTGGAAATGAAATGTGCAAAGAATTTGAGATGTCATTAATCAATGAAATAAAGTATAATATAGGTCTACAGATACGACAAATGAAAGATGAGAATTTCATTACTCAGTCCAACTATATAAAGGAAATCTTGAAGAAATTTGGAATGGAGGATTCAAAACCAGTAAGTACTCCTATGACTACCAACTGTAAACTATCAAAGAATGATGAATCTGCATCTGTTGATGATACACTTTACCGATCTATGATTGGAAAGTTGCAATACGTTGTTCACAACAGGCTAGATATAGTACATGCTGTAGGTATAGTTGCAAGATTTTCTGCAGATCCCAAGGAAACACATATGATAGCAATCAAGAGAATTTTTAGATACTTGAAAGGCACTGAGGATTATGGCTTAGTATATGTAAAGAGGAATAATTTTGATTTAAAAGTTTATACTGATGCTGATTGGGCAGGCAACATTGATGACATGAAAAGCACAAGTGGAGGAGCTTTCTTTTAGGAGAAAGGCTAGTAAGTTGGCTTAGCAAGAAACAAGGATGTATTTTATAGTCAACAACAGAAGCTGAATATGTTGTTGTAGCATTGAATTGTACCCATATAGCATGGATCAAACAACTGTTGGAAGGCATAAATGAGAAAGTTACTGAGCCAGTAACTATATTCTGTGATAATACTAGTGCCATTAACATTTCAAAGAATCATGTAATGCACTCTAAGACAAAGCACATCTCTATCAAATATCATTATTTTTAGAGAAGAAGTTCAAGAGAAGAAAGTGGCATTGGAATATGTTAGCTCAAAGGAACAAATAGCAGATATTTTCACCAAGCCATCGCCAAGGGACACTTTTGAGTATCTCAGAAGTAAGTTAGGGATCCTACCCCTATCTTCTACTCACTGACCGAGTTCGGTGAAAGCATCAATTCGATGACTCTAAAGAATACCTTTTAGGAGTTGATGCTGATTTACACACTTTAGGAGGTTTTCTAAAGGTGTGCAGGAAACAATACTAGGGAATAGGAATTGAAGACAAAATGCTCTGACCGAGACTGAGTTGATACCGAACAGCAAAGGAATTACTTCATACAGGAAGACATTATGTATTAGTTTTCTTTTGGCATTGTTGTCAAAGGGGGAAAAGACTAATGTATGGGGAAGAAGACTAATGTATGGGGGAGAAGACTAATGAAAGGGGGAGAGCATTTTAGCAATCACAACAATACGAATTCAAATCTTTTAGGTCAAATCAATTGGTTTTGCCATCAATGCCAAAGGGGGAGATTGTTGGCATTATAACAGACAAGTGAAGATTATTGGCATTTCAATAAGGATATTGAGAAGGTTGTTGATGATTATAGATATAACTAATTAAGGATGTTTACTGTCTTAACAATATTATTTTGTCATTGATGTCAAGAAATTGATTTTCTGATTTAGTATTATGTTGCCATATCTTCAGAAGTATGTTTTGAAGAGAATTAAGATGTCAGTAAAAGACACATAAAGAATGTGATGAATAAGGGGAGGAATAAGTTATTCAATGGGCAACTATTACCAAGTTAGACAATGATGAGATCATGATGTTTAGATTGTTTTGATATCCTACATATGCTATTTTTTGTAAGGTTATCGCTATCGGTTAATGAAGGCGGAATGTCTACCGAGTGAAGTTTAGTATTTATCGAGTTGCAACTGAGTAATAACAAAATGCATTGGATGAATACATGTGTTATTTAATGATGGAAGCTGATGAGCTGGATATGATTAAATGATTGATACAACATGTATGAAGTTTGTTAAGGATCTATGACAATGGAAGATCGGCAGAAAGATCTATAGCTTAGACTGAACAACAATACCCTAGCACAAGTTCCAAGGTGAGGTAAAACATTTGCAGATCGAAGGATACATTGAACCTGGTCAAGATTGAAGATCTGATGCCTATGATTGATCATGGAAAATGTGATCAAGGAGATTAAGTGGTTAGCAAATTGTTTATAAATAAGAAACTGTTGATAAACAATGTATGCAGGCAAGTGTAAGCATAGGGATGCTACATAGTGATTACCGAGCACAAAAGCTTGAAGACCTGTTTGAATAACAGAGTAAGGAGCCCATCAGAGGGTCAAGATAAGTCCTATGACTAGATTGTATTGAGCAAATACGAATCTACTTTAGCATTTTAGATGTGAAGTTGTAGATAGATTTTATTACTGTTGTTTATTTGTAAGTGACAGAAATTTTCTTAACCAAGTGGACTTAACAGTCTTATTTGTAAATCCTCTAGCAAGGTGACATTCTGATTGAGTGTTTGAAACCCTTTAACAAGGTCACTTCTAACAAGGTGAATATCCTAATAGATTTGAGGGAAATCCTTTAACCAGGTCACATCTAGCAATGTGTTTGTAATCTTTAACATGATTTTCTTTTAACCGAGCATACTCTAGAAGAGTATATTTCTTAGTGGGTCCGAAATCCCAGAGTGGTTTTTCCCTATTTGGGTTTCCACGTTAAATCTGGTGTTATATGTTTTGTGGTGTTATCTGTTTATGAGTTTACATGTTTTACAGTTTTGGTTACATATATCTGTTAAAGCTACCGAGGTTGAATCTGTTGAATATATTGAAGATTAAGTTTGTATGATTCACCCCCCCCTCTTATCTTATTAACAATTGGCATTAGAGCTAACAATGGAAGTTCCTCAATTAGAGCTTTATAATGGAAAAGATGATCTCTTGACTCATGTAAGAACATTTAAAACTTTGTGTAGTGACTTTACTCATGATCAAAGACTTATGGCTAAATTGTTTACTCAAACCTTTAAGGATAAATCTTTGCAATGGTATTGTTCTTTGTTTCCTTATTATATTACATCATTTCAACAATTATCTAATGTTTTCATTCAACAATCTCACAATAATATTGGTCCTTATATTTCTTTGACTAATTTGATTCACTGTAAGTGAGGTGTTAAAGAAAAAGTGACCAATTCTATTAGTAGAAATAAACATTTTATTCCCAAATTTCTTATCCTATACCTAATCATGATGTTCAAATAATTTTTATTTTTAATTTATAAAAGACATTAGGGATAAGCTTCTCTTTTTTGAGTTTACTTCCTTTACATAGTTGTGTGTAGTACTTCATAATTATCAGCTTCAAGTGAGTCCATTTGAATCATCTCCTTCAATGGCTCCAGTTGATAAGAACGAGAGTGCTAAAAAATCTCTTACAAAGTTTAAACCAAGAAAGGGATACATAAAGATCAATGACAACATCAATAATTAAGTGGCAGCCACAATATCAGGTGTGGCCCCTTTTTCCAAGTGCTTTAGAAAAAAATTTACTCCTCTTTTTGAGTCTTTGCATAACATAATGACACAATTGATAAATAAACATATGTTGAAACTTCCTCTCATCAAGCCAATAGATAGGTTCCAAACCTTTTTCACCCTATCATGGTCCCAAAGCCTTTTGCCAATTTCATTGTCAACCCAGTCATGATATTGATAAGTGTTACACCTAAAGGAGTAGGATTCAAGACTTTATTGATAACAATACTACATCCATAGCCGATGTGAAGGACAAAGGAAACAAATCCATAGATCCTCCTAATCAAAACCTTCAAATCTTTACTAATCCTTCACCTTACCATTCTACTAATATGGTTGAGTCTGAGCCTCTTTTATATTCTCCTTATGACCTTGGCCTTGAGTCTAATAATATGATGTATCTTGTTGATAAACCTACACCTCATAAGGACATATGCATTACCTTTTGATACTAGTGAGACTACTGTTGCACTTGATGGCCACTATATATCATTGTGAAGATCAATGAAAAACTCTAATTAGGAGTTGTCATTGATCCAATGTGTATGGTGAATGTGATCACTAAAGAATATCTTTATACTTTACAATTGCATCAAGTAACATATGATAAATCAGATGTAGTGGTTAAGGTGTATGATGGCTTCTATTTCCCTACTATTGGTTCTATTACTCTTCTTTTAAAAATTGGTAATAAGTGCTTAGATGTCATTTTTTCTATCATTCTCACATTTGATCAATTTCGTGTGAAGTTGGGACATCCTTAGCTCTCTTCCATGAAAGAGATCCCTTCCACCATTCATAAGTGTATTAAATTTCCTCATAATGACAAAATCATAACAATTAATTGTAGCATGTATTTGTTGGCATTTTCATTAAGATTTCATTAATGATATGTTATGTTGTCATTGATGCCAATTGAACCGGTAATGATATTACTAATATTGATGATATTGTTGTTATTATTGATATTGTCTTGTAATCAGTAGGAAGAGATTTGTGAAGGATATTGTAAACCGGTATGTAAGTTTGTGAGATGAATCGGTAATCAGAATAAAAGGTTAAACCCTTTCTATGTTATGTAACCGGTAAATCCTACCTGTTGTTTTTTGCTAGACCCTAACCGATTAAGGTTGTTGAATTGGTTATGTTGGTTTATGATCTGATGTTGAGTGGTAATGATGGTGACACGTAAGGTCATTGTATGAAGACAAGTTCAAAATGTTTTTGGCGCGTTTGATTATTTGTCTAGAGAATGAGAAAAGTGTATTACATCTAATGCAAAGCATGTGATGAGTTACTGAGCTTGATGAAGCAGTAATCAAGGAGCGGTTGATGTTTTCTTGATTGATGTGTAGAGATTGCTATGAAATCCAACGGTCATGCTTGTACCGGCTTGTTTGTGATCTCGATGAGAGGATTAGATTTTTGTTGTGTTATCGACCTAATTGATTTGTATTTAAGGTTGATGAAGTTGTTTTGTTTAGAGTTGGCAAGAGTTGACAGAAATTAGTTGAGTGTGTGGTTGCCAAACCGGAGAATGAGTTTGCAGTTTGAGTAAGGCAGATAGAAGATTAAATGGATCTGATCAAGCAAATGTAGTGATATTTAGACAGATCAAGAAACTCCTATTGTTTTCTAACAATTACAACATAATTGAAATCCCCTAACTGGGTAAGCTCTAACAAGCTTGGTTACCTATTAAATCCTCTAACAAGGTGGTCCATTAGATTGGATTCTCAAATCCTCTACTGAGGTTACTCCTTATAGGGTATTTTCTTCTAACAAGGCATTTGTAGTCAATCCCTTAACTGGGTGATTCCCAACAGGATCAATTCTTAACAGGTATTTTGTAAAATCTTTAACAGGCTTGGCTCCTAACAGGGCAAACTTTAGAAAGTTTGGATATTATCTTGTGTGTCCCATCTCACCGTGGTTTTTACCTATTTGGGTTTTCCACGTATAAATACTTGTGTCATGTGGTGAATGTTTTTGTGGTTATGATCTTATGGTTGATTTGATTAACTACTTAATTATTTCTGATAAGGCATGATAACCGGAAGCATTGACAAGTGAAGAATTGGCATATGATGAAGCATTTTGATGTTTACAAGTTGAATGTTGTTTACTGTTAAGTTGCTGTAATGGTCAACCGATATTCTTATGAGTATTGATCTTGATAGTGGTATTTCATTGATAAGTTTACTTTGTATGTTTGAGTTTGAGTTTGGGAAGTTTGTATCAATTTTTCTATTTACTGATTCTCCCCCCCTCTCAGTAATCTACCAGATACTTATTCTTTCATCATACCATCATTATCAACCCATGGTGAGGTGTGGATATGTCAACCTTGATTACTTTTGGCCTAAACAATTTGAGCCTCTTAAGCCTTGAAGTGATGCTCTTTTTATCTTTATCAGAAGTTGAAGAATGAGATGATATTATGTATGAGTAAGCTTAAAGATCCTAGACCTATTCCTCCTCCCCATAATGGATGCAGTCTCTTTCCTACACCTTTTATTCCTCCTATATATATTGCAGTTCAGCCTCCAACATCTTACAAATAGAAGCACCTAGTATCTCCTATCTTTAAACCTAGTAGACCTTCTCCCATTCCTCATCTTTTAAAAGAAGAATATAAGTCTGTGTCCATTGATTCTAAACCTTCACAAGCCTCATATAAAACCAAAAGAAACCATTATGTGAGAGAATACCAATGGAAATTTCGTACCAAGGCTCATGAACTTGCTTGTCAACTCATTTCCTCCCTGAAGACACCAAATGTCTACTTGGTCCCATTTGTCCAGCCTTCACCTAACCCTAGGGAGGAAGTTCAACCTAAATCACCAAGATTAAAAATTCTTAAGAAAGATGACGGTTCATGTTCTATTCATATTAGAGCTCCTATTTTTATTAATCTTGATGACAAAATTGATGAAAATGATGTTCATGCTAACAATGTCGAAAGTAATAATTGTAATGATGAATATGATCTTGTTGATGTTGACAATGAAGTATCTAAACAATTTTCAAAAGCATTAATCCTAACTGCTAGTGACAAACAAAGTGACTCATTGTTAGAGCATGGTCCTTGTTTGGAACTTGTAGTAGCTCCATCTACCATGCTCAAAGTTTCTCCTCTTGTATCTTTTCCACCTTCCCAAAATAATGTTTAGCAAGATTGGCAGGTGGATAATTTTCTTGATTAGCTTCATTCATGTCATATATTCTCTCTCTCTCTCTCTCTCTCTCCCTTCTTTTGCTTGTTCATAATGTGTTTCTTTGTTATGTTAGGTTCTCTTTTGATGACCCTTGTCACTCTATTGCTACAAGGTACAATAAAGAGGCTAAATCTGTTGTGACATTATTCTATTTGTATGTCAACTCTTCTATTTGTTGTCCCTTGTGTTGTCTACTAGGGGATGATGCAAAGCATTGAGATCTCTTTTGGTCTCTTCCTTGTTGACTCAAAAGACACATGTTCCCTTCTTCCAATGTGCTTGTGGTTCCACTACCTTTGGGGGAAGTGTTCAATTCAATACACATATTTCATGATATACATTATTTATCATAAGAGCATAATGACCCTAGAGTTAGTGGATCCCTGATGTGTACTATGTTTTGTGACCATAATCTTTCTATTTGTCCTTTCTTGGGGGCATATGATTGTGGTAACATGATTTTCTTTTAAATGCATGTATGATACCTTAATGAAATTACTCACGATAAGGCATATGCAGCTGCTTTAGCTTGAGGCCTACACTCCACTCAATGTTTCACTTTATGTATACACTATCACATATCTCGATACTCAAGTTACTTTGAAAAATGAGCCCCTTTCTTTGTAATTTGGTTTTTTTTTTTTATGACTCATAGTAAGTGAGCCTTACTAGGCTTGTGGTCATGACTCTCTCTCTCTCTCTCTCTCTCTCTCTCTCTCTTTCCTCTTTTGGATGTCCCTTTAATCTTGATGTTGAAGTAGTAAGATCCTAAAGTCCCTTGGGGGATTAGTGTGTCTTGTCTCTTTGATGACTTGATGAACGCCTTTCAATACAAACCTTTGTACTTTATTGAGAGTATGCTTATTCTCATACTCTTGCTAAAGTGGGGGCTAAATCCAGCATCCAAAAATTACATTCCCTTATAATTTTGTACTCATTTGGTCCCTCACTATGGCATTCATCTCCTGAGGCTTGATTGGAGCCTTGATTCTTCTCACACCATTCACCAAAATTAATATTCTAAGTATCTGCACTTTCTCCCCCAAAAATTTGAGTCCCTGATTGGTTAGGACCAGAGCACCCATGCCCTGGTCCTCCCAATTAGGTCCCATTTTGGGGCCTCTCAGTGGTAACTTCAAATGGGTGGGAACTTAGATCTTGTGTTGGCTAATATCGGAAATTTAATTTGTTTTTTGACTATCATGTATAAAAGGAGGTCTACCTCTCTCATTTTGACATCCACGAATACATTTAACATCCGATAAAGAAATTAAGTATTCATAATTCAAGTGAGCAAGCAATCAGTCTTCTTTCAAGCATTGGAGCAAAGGTGAAGTCAAGATTCAAGCATTGAAAATGACATTCATGTTCTATTGTTTATGAAGACTACATGAAACCTAATTCCTTGTGGAGACAAACAAAAATTAATAAAGAGATATATCATTAGTGTTTTAGACATTTTAAGTGTTTCCCTCAAAAGGAAATCATTTCGATTATAGTACTTCATTTACATTTCAATTCTATTTCAATGTTAATTCCAAAATCGTGGTTCAACCTAAGGCAAAGCCCTATTCCCTACCATTTTCCCTTCTCTACTATGTGTAGGAACTGGTACAATGCTACAATTTTCAGGATCAACATTATTTATAGAGACAAACAGGTTCCCCTTTGGATGGAAAAAAGTTTGGAGGACCAGAGTGATGGGCATTCTGATCACAAAAATTCAGGTCAACCTTTTGGGAATAGATCCAAATACTCAAATATTATTTAGATCTAGGTATGTGGCTCTGTTTGATGACCACGACTTATTGTTTATGCATAATTTCTTTAATTTCAACATATTTACCCTAATTTCAGCATTATTAATCAAATTAATTCAATTCAAAGGGAAAGAAGAGGGACATCTAAAATCCTTGGAATTTGATTAGAATCTTGGTCTTTTAGGCTTAGATATATTAAATTCCACATTTCCCTAATGTAAAGGTCTGCAGGCAAAAATTAGTGGTTTTATTATATCATCAGGTGAAACCCTAATTTTTCACCCTCTATAGTAATCTTATTCATATGCAAGGTTAAGACACCATTTTCCTAACATTTTCCCACTTCTTAAACACATTTTCCTAATGCAATTCTCTTGAGTAGTTGATGAGGATTGATGATGCAATGCTCTTTAAATTTTGATCACAAGTGTTGATGAAATAACATGATATGATAGGAAAATACCTAAAGGAAATGAAACATGAAGATATTCTTGCATGGAGATTGATGCAATTTGTTGCTCCATGATGTCTATATCTTGAAGAATTTTGGAGGATATGGTGGGTTGAAATGTCACCTTGATGCTTGAAGGTAGGTATGAATTAAATTTAGTGGATGTCAAAATGAATTGGAAAAAATCTCTTATACAAGGTTCTCAAGGTATTTCACTAGTCAGGCCAACCTCCAATGGTTAAATTGAGGCATTATGATCGAGAACTGATTGGCAGGAAGCATGCACCAGGATATGCAAATTTGGCCCAATTTTTGGGGGATAAGGACATCCTAGATGCCCTTGTGTAGGACAATGGCACCTCAAACATCCTTGGCCACTCAAAATGAGTTGAATAGGCCAAGGAATGGGTGCACACAATTTGAGATAGATTTTGGACCACCATGTAGACAAATGAAATCAGTTTGAGGCAAAATGCTAGAAGTAGGCTTGGTTGGATGAGAGCTAAAATGGGCCACAATAAGGTAGGGAACCAAAAGTTGTGTAAATTATACAAGGTTATGATTTTTGATGATATAGTGCTTTGTATTGTGAATATTTTTTTATTATTTTTGATGGTATAGGTTATAATATAATGTCAAAACAAGGTTATAGTGGACAAGGCCTTAGAAAATATGAACAAGGAATCAAAGTGTTGAACAAAGAGTACCAGAGAGAGGGGGTAAATAAGTGGTTCCTAATCTTTTTGACTTTTAAAGTAACTTCAGAATACCAATTGTTATCTTAAGCACTAAACAATCAAACCAGTATAGAGAATGAGGAAACCAAAAAGGACAATCACACAAATGCAACCCACGACACAAGATGTACAAGGAAAACCCAATATGGGAAAAACCTCAGTGATAAATGCTGCTAGAGACTACTGCTTCAATCCAGCCTCACAAGTGAAACACTGAATTAAAAAGATTCAGGGCACCAACCCAAGGAGCACCAACCCCTGCACCAAGCTCCAACTTGGTGCTGTATATTGAAATACAATTTGATGCAGTTATAGCTTCTTATTGCAAATGAGTTCTGCAACTCTTGATCAATTAGGATATTGTCAGTTGACAGTCTTTTCTTCTCAGGTGGATTTCACACTACCAGTTATGAGATCACTCTCTCTAATTCTTGGCCTCTCTTATCTCTCTCTTTCATAGTCTCACAACTCACTGTGTCACACTTGGATGTTGCCTTGCTCAACCACACCTCACCAGTTTTCTCAACTGTTAGACTTGCAATAGTTATACCAGTACTCTATCACTATCAGTTATATGTGCTCATCGGTTTTCTTTTTCACTCACTCTACAACTCTCTTAGAATAAAATCCTTGGCAAAATAATCCTTCTTTGCACTCAAGCTCTCTTTACTCTTCTTCTTCTCTTCAAACATCAATAACTTCTATCTTAGGCTCATCTATTTATAAACTTGAATTCCTGCCAAGAACGCATTCAAACACCGTCATGTTAGGTTTTCCTTCTCCAAATCGATCTGAATATGATTTGATTTGATCTTATTTTTCAGGAACAAGATCTTGATGACATCAATCAATCACCAACAAAGCTTCACATTCCAATGTGCATTTTCTAAATCTGGAGCTCTGCATAAAGCTTTTCTACTTTTATCTGTCATTTGTCATTAATGGCTTTGTTGTTTCCTTTACCAAATAGTTACAAAGATCATATCTTCTTGCAGGATTAGTGTATTTGCTTTTCTAGCTTGCCTTCCTCAAGAAACAATCCTTTGGAATCCTTCGTGACTTGCAGGTTCTTCATAAAAGCTGACCTGCTTGCAGATTTGTTACATCGATGCACACTCCACCGACCTGTGCAATACCTTCACCTAGTATCCAGCTATCTGTTGGCATTATAACAAACAAAGGGTGATTGTTGGCATTCCAATTACAATGAGAGATTGTTGGCATTTCAATAAGGATATTGAGAAGGTTGTTTATGATTATGGATATAACTGCCAAAGGAAGTTTACTGTCTTAATATTATTATTTTGTCATTGATGTCAAGAAAATGATTTTCTAATTCAGTATGATGTTGCCATATCTTAAGAAGTATGATTTGATGAGTATAAAGATGTCGGTAAAAGGCACATAAAGAATGTGATGAATAAGGGGAGGAATAAGTTATTCAATGGGCAACTACTACCAAGTTAGACAATGATGAGATCATGATGTTTAGATTATTTAGATATCCTACATATGTTGTTGATTGTAAGGTTAATACTATACTATGTTACCGAGCAAAGAACCAAGTTGGTAAACCCTAAGGAACCTAGTCGGTAAACCCTAAGGTTATTGCTATCGGTTAATGAAGGCAGAATATCTACCGAGTGAAGTTTAGTATTTACCGAGTTGCAACCAAGTAATAACAGAATGCATTGAATGAATAAAAGCATTATTTAATGAAGGAAGCTGATGAGCTGGTTATGATTAAATGACTGGTATGTCATGCATGAAGTTTGTTAAAGAATCTATGGCAAAGAAAAATTGGCAAGAAGATCTACAGCTCAGATTGAACTGCAATACCCTAGCACAAGTTCCAAAAAATGTATGCAAGTTCCAAGGTGGGGTAAAATGTTTTCAGATCGAAGGATACATTGAACCTGGTCAAGTTTGAAGATCTGATGGCTATGATTGATCATGAGATATGTGATCAAGGAGATTAAGTGGTTGGAAAATTGTTTATAAATAAGGAACTGTTGATAAACAATGGATGCGAGCAAGTGTATGCACAGGGATGCTACATAGTGATTATCGAGCATTGAAGCTTGAAGACCTGTTTGAATAACAGAGTATAGAGCCCAGTAGATGGACAAGATAAGTCCTATGTCTAGTTTGTATTGAGAAAATAAGAATTTGCTTTAGCATTTTAGATGTGAAGTTGCAGATAGATTTTTATTACTGCTATTTTGTAAAGTGACAAAAAATCTCTTAACCGAGTGGACTTAACAGTCTTATTTGTAAAACCCTCTAGTAAGGTGAAATTCTGATTGAGTGTTTGAAATCCTTTAACAAGGTCACTTCTAACAAGGTGAAGATCCTAATAGATCTGAGGGAAATCCCTTAACTGGGTCACATCTAGCAATGTGTTTGTAATCTTTAACAGGATTTGCTTTTAACTGAGCATACTCTAGAAGAGTATTTTTCTTAGTGGGTCCAAAATCCCATAGTGGTTTTTCCCTATTTGGGTTTCCATGTTAAATCTAGTGTTATGAGTGTTATGATGTTTATATGCTTATGAGTTTGCATTTTTAGCAATTTTGGTTATATTACTGAAGTATATGTTACCGAGGTTGAATCTGTTGTTTTTATGGAAGATTAAGTTTGTATGATTC
The DNA here is from genome assembly GCF_030272615.1 of Cryptomeria japonica. Classification (NCBI taxonomy): domain Eukaryota; kingdom Viridiplantae; phylum Streptophyta; class Pinopsida; order Cupressales; family Cupressaceae; genus Cryptomeria; species Cryptomeria japonica. Next base: position 185,868,368 of record NC_081414.1, on the reverse strand, counting down.
ACCCCCCCCCCTCTCATCTTGTTAGCTTGCCATCTATACTTCACATTAAGTATCAGAACTTTCAATTGGTATCAGAGCTTTGGACTTTGGAAGAAAAGTTTAAAGGCACTTGAGGCAAAGATCCAAAGATGTATAAGAGGGATGCATCGAAGCTAAACAAGTCAAGTTTCTCTACATTGCAGAAAAGGATGAAGCTACACCTATCAGGAGTTGGAGAATATGTTGTATATTATCGGGAGAATGATTTCATTACACCGAGCACCTATCCATTGACAATGGAAGAGATAAAGGCAAAGAAAGAACATATTGAAGCAATGATTGAAATAACATCTGCATTGACCGACTCAGAGTTTAATGATCTAGAAGGTTACAATGATGCCAAGGCAATTTGGGACAAGCTCATATCTATGTATGGCAGTGATGAACATGTTCAAAGAGCAAAATTGGACAGTCTAAGAGGGAAACTTGAATCTATGAGGATGAATGAAGGTGAGAACATAACCCAGTACAATACAAGACTAAAGGAGATTGTTAATCAAATCAAAGGAGCAGGTGGAACTATTGAAGAAAAGTATATAACAAGTAAGTTGTTAAGAACCCTTCTACCAGCTTATGCAATCCAAGTCTCTGCAATCAATGAATTAAGGTATGTACCCAATATGACAATTTCTTTAGATGCTACTATTGGTAAGCTACATGCATTTGAGTTAAGTAACTCTGACAATAGTGGGTCATCGGTAAATAAAGTTGAGTCTGCATTTAGTTCTTTTCATATTGGTGAATCTGATTATTACAATGATAGAATGAGTAAGTACACTAAAGGGGATCATAGTGGAGCAAGTGAAAGATTTCACAAGAACATGGAAGAAGTACACAAACTGTATGAGGAAATCAGAAAGTAAGAAGAGTTGGAAGCACTATTAGCCAGAAGGTTACCAAGAGGCAAAGGTAAGTATAAAGGAAAACTACCTTTGAAATGTTTCAATTGTGATAAGATAGGACATATGGCTTTTAACTATTTTGACAAAGATTCTACTGAAAAAGAGAGATTACCGAGATGACAGAAAGAAAGATAATCATTATAGAGGACACCGAGACTTCAGAAGAAGAGATCGAAAGTCATGCCTAATAGCTAATGAGGAATCCAATGATGATAAATCAGATGAAACTGATACAGAGGAAGTAGTTTATGTGGCGATCAAAGATGGATCAGATGAAGAAAGGTATGAAGAAAAAGCCCTAATATCTCACATAAATACTAATGATTCTTGGATCATAGATAGTGGATGCTCACATCACATGATAGGTGATAAACACAAGTTTGTTATGTTAGAAGATTATGATGGAGGCTATGTAAGATTTGGTAATGATGCACCATGTCTGGTAAAAGGTAAACAATGATGTTTATTGGGTTGAAGGTTTGAAATACAATTTGTTGAGTGTAGCACAACTAAACAATACAGGATACCGAATAGAATTTTAGAAAGGAATTGTCAAAGTTCATGACAAGCATGGAAAGTTAGTTGCTACCAGGACACAAACAAAACGTAACACATTTCACCTTGACTCAACTTGGAACAAGTATTTGTATGCAAAGATAGATGATACCTGGTTATGGCATAAAAGGTTTTGTCATGTAAATTTTGATAATCTGATCAAAATAAGCAAGAAGCACTAAGTAAGAGGTCTACTGAGTCTTGAAAAACCTGAGAATGCTATGTGCCGAGGATGCCAGATGGGTAAGATGACAAGATCAAGCTTTACAAGTAAGTCCTACACTTCTAAGGGAATTTTAGATCTTGTGCACATCGATCTTTGTGGTCCTATGAAAGTTCAAAGTTATTATAGTGATAAATATTTCATATTATTTGTGGATGATTACTCAAGGATGATGTCAGTAATGTTTTTAAAAGAAAAACCAGAAGCTTTTCAAATGTTTAAATGGTACAAGGTAAGAGTTGAAAATGAAACAAGAAGACAACTAAAATGTCTTAGATCAGATAGAGGAGGAGAGTTCACATCTGATGAGTTCAAATTATTCTGCAATGATCATGGTATAAATAGACAAGTCTCTGCATCGAGAACTCCACAACAAAATGGGATAGCTGAGAGAAGAAACAGATCTATTGTGGATTGTGTCAGAACCCTAATGATTGAAAAGAAAGTGCCACAAACATTTTGGAGACAAGTAATAAGCACAACAGTTTACACCCTGAACCGAGTACAACTGAAGAAAGGAACTTTGAAGACACCATATGAGATCTGGTATGACAAGAAACCTAATGTAAGTTATTTTAAAATCTTTGGAAGTAGATGCTATGTACACAAAGATGATAGAAATGGTAAGTTTGATCAGAAAAGTGAAGAAGGAATATTTCTTGGTTATTCTTCTAGAAGTAAAGCATTTAAATGTCTGATCAAATCATCTAACAAAATAGTAGAAAGTGAAAATGTGAAAATTGATGAATTTGTAGAAAGAAATGATGAAGGAAACTCCAAGGAACCAGAAGATTGTGATGAATTTGTCTATGTTCAACCGACAAGTCCTACCGAGAAAACTGCAGAAAGAAATGAAGATAATTTCCAGTTACTGAGTGATGAAGAAGATCATACAGAGCCTATCGAGCCTATATTAGCCAAGTATGTCAGAAGACATCATGCATCAAGTTAGATTATAGGAGATAAGGATGATCCAGTGATGACAAGGAACAAATTGAGACAAAAACATGTCTGATATCTGAATTTGAACTGAGAATAGTGAAAGAGGCATTTAACAGTGAAGATTGGATAAATGCTATGACATAAGAGATTAATCAAATCAAGAAGAATGACACATGGACATTGGTCCCAAGACCGAAGGACAAAAATGTAATTGATACAAAGTGGATTTTCAGAAACAAGCTGAATGAAAAAGGTGAGGTCATTAGAAATAAAGCAAGATTAGTTTACAAAGGTTATGCCCAAGAAGAAGGAATTGATTCTGGTGAGACTTTTGCACCTATGGCAAGACTTGAAGGAGTAAGAACATTGTTGGCATATGCTGCTTACAAAAATTTCAAGGTATATCAAATGGATGTCAAATCTACATTTCTGAATGGTATATTAGAAGAAGAAGTTTTTATTGAACAACCTGAAGGATTTGTTGAAGACAAGAATAAAGATCAAGTATGTAAATTGAACAAAGCTTTATATGGTCTGAAACAAGCACCTAGAGCATGGTATGAAAGATTGCACTCTTATTTAATCAAGATTGGTTTTATAAGAACAAGTGAAAACAACAATATGTACATTAAGAATGATGAAAATGGAATACTGATCTCAGCCATATTTGTTGATGATATTATCTTTTGTGGAAATGACTCTCTATGCAAGAACTTTGGAAATGAAATGAGCAAAGAATTTGAGATGTCATTAATCAGTGAGATAAAGTATTTTATAGGTTTACAAATATTGCAAATGAAAGATGAGATTTTCATTACTCAATCCAAGTACATAAAGGAAATCTTAAAGAAATTTGGAATGGAGGATTCAAAACCAGTAAGTACTCCTATGACTACCAACTGTAAATTATCAAAGAATGATGATTCTGCATCTGTTGATGAGACACTTTACTGATCCATGATTGGAAAGCTAAAATATGTTGTTCACAGTAGGCCAGACATAGCACATGTAGTAGGTATAGTTGAAAGATTCTCTGCAGATCCCAAGGAAACACACATGACAACAATCAAGAGAATTTTCAGATACTTGAAAGGCACTAAGGATTATGGCTTAGCATATCAGAAAAGAAATGACTTTGATTTAAAAGTTTATATTGATGCTGATTGGGCAGGCAAGATTGATGACAAAAAAAGAACAAGTGGAGGAGATTTCTTTTTAGGAGAAAGACTAGTGAGTTGGCTTAGCAAGAAACATGGATGTGTTTCACAGTCAACATCAGAAGCTAAATACATTGCTGCAGCATTGAATTGTACCAATATAGCATGGATCAAACAACTATTGGAAGGTATAAATGAGAAAGTTACCGAGCCAGTAACTATATTCTGTGACAATACTAGTGCCATTAACATTTCAAAGAATCTTGTTATGCACTCTAAGACAAAGCACATCTCTATCAAATATCATTATCTTAGAGAAGAAGCTCAAGAGAAGAAAGTGGTGTTGGAGTATGTTAGCACAAAGGAACAAATAGCATATATCTTTACCAAGCCACTACCAAGGGACACTTTTGAGTATCTCAAAAGTAAGTTAGGGGTCCTACCCCTATCTTCCACTCACTGGCCGAGTTTGGTGAAAGCATCAATTCGATGAATCTACATAATATTATGTGTGGATTGATGCTTATTTGCACACTTTAGGATGTTTTCTAAAGGTGTGCAAGAAACAATACAGGGAATAGGAATTGAAGACAAAATGCTCTGACTGAGACTAAGTTGACAAATAATAGTAGGAAATCACTTCATACAGGAAGCAATTATGTTTTAGTTCTTTTCTTTTTGGCATTGTTGTCAAAGGGGGAGAAGACTGAAGAAAAGGGGAGAAGACTAATGATAGGGGGAGAGCATTTCAGAATCTCACAGCAATCCGAATCAATTAGGTCATATCAATTGGTTTTGCCATCAATGCCAAAGGGGGAGATTGTTGGCATTATAATAGACAAAGGGCGATTGTTGGCCTTCCAATTACAATGAGAGATTGTTGGCATTTCAATAAGGATATTGAGAAGGTTGTTGATGATTATGGATATAACTGCTAAAGGATGTTTATTGTCTTAATATTATTATTTTATCATTGATGTCAAGAAATTGATTTTCTAATTCAGTATGATGTTGCCATATCTTAAGAAGTATGATTTGATGAGTATAAAGATGTCGGTAAAAGACACAAAAAGAATGTGATGAATAAGTTATTCAATGGGCAACTATTACCGAGTAAGACAATGATGAGATCATGATGTTTAGATTATTTTGATATCCTACATATGTTGTTGATTGTAAGGTTAATACTATACTATGTTACTGAGCAAAGAACCTAGTCAGTAAACCCTAAGGTTATCGCTATCAGTTAATGAAGGCAAAATATCTACTGAGTGAAGTTTAGTATTTACTGAGTTGCAACTAAGTAATAACACAATGCATTGAATGAATAAAAGCATTATTTAATGAAGGAAGCTGATGAGCTGGTTATGATTAAATGATTGGTATGCTGTGCATGAAGTTTGTTAAAGAATCTATGGCAAAGGAAAATCGACAGGAAGATCTACAGCTCAGATTGAACCGCAATACCCTAGCACAAGTTCCAAGAAATGTATGTGTGAGATTTTGTCAAGATCAAGAGGCAATGGAAAGCACAAATAAGAGAGAACAAAATAGATGATAGAAATAAACTGTATTCTATCAAGATGAAAATATTGATCAACTGGATCATGAAGCGATACATACAATGAATATGAGCCTGCTTATATAGGCAAGGCTATATGGATATGTGAGCACACAAACATGACATGTGGCTCAATAAGAAATAAGGGTAGGTAGGAAATAGGTGTGGGTAGGTAGGAGAAACAATATAATAGTCCACATGAGGTGGATCACCCACTAAATGTGGAGTGTAACAACAAGATCACACTATAAAAGGTGGAAATTCTCCTACACACTATCCCAATATGGCACAAACACCCAAGTGTCTCATACCCAAACTACTATGAAATGCATTTCCTATGTAAACTTAAGTAAGGTGTAATAATATCCAAGATGAATAATTATTTACATCAACACCCCCCCTTAAGTGCAACTTAGGGGAATGCACTTAAGTCTACAATGCAACTAAGCAATGCGAGATGGGTCCCGACTACTAGGCCGTGTTAGGTACCCATGTACAAATGCAAATGCATGAAAACCAATGCAATGAAATCTCTCAGAAAGTGGCGAAAGAGAAAAAAACCCAATGGGAAAAAACCCTCCCCCAAAAGAGAGATGAAAACTAAATACAAAGAACTCTCATAGAAGTATGTGAGGAACAAAACCCCATGTGAGGAAAAAGTCCCCCCCATATGAGAGAAGAAGAAGAGAGACTAGGAAACCCCCCCTCAATCTGGAATCTGCACCAATGATAGAAGCTTGAAGATGAATGAAGAAACTGCTCCATGAATGTCGAACCACATTCCTCCCCTTAGGAAGAAACAAAACCAAAGGTGGATCCAAAAAGTCTCCCCAACCATCAAAGGAAGACGGAGAAAAAATAATCATGATGAAAGGAATCTCTAAAAACTGCTCAAGTGTCCCCATGTTGATGCTGAAGGTTACCCCCTCCAAAGGTGGTAAACTGCACCACACTGCTAAAAAAGGCACTCCAAGATCTAGTGGAGATGAATGTAGAACAATGTCCAAAGACTCATATGTCTCCTCAAAAGATAAAGAGACCTCCTCCAAGTGTTGTACAAAAGTATCCACAATCATGTCAACCTCTAAAAATTGATCATGTAGAGAATGCACAAGAGGGTCAAAGTGATCCCTCGCAACAATCAAAGAAGGATCATCTTCATCAAAGAGAAGATGAATGTCATCAATGATGTCTCCCAAATCTGCAATGTAGGACTCCACAAACAAACCTACAATGTCTATCAAGTAGGCATCCCAATCAATTGAAGCTGGAAGACATGAAATATCCTGCTGCACTGAATCATAAGAAGGCAAAACTGTCGCACTAGTTGCATCATCAGGTGCAATAGGTGGTGTGATATCAATAGAAGGAGATGAAATGCAAGGCTCAAGAATGGGGTCACATGTGAGAATCCCCAAGTTCAAATGCCCAAAGTTCTCCTCAAAATCTGAATCATCAACATAGGAAGAATCAACCTCATCAATAGGACCAAAATCTGAAAAAGAGTACAACTAAGATGCATGATCAACTACCCCAGTCGCAATGATAGCTCCACTCTCTAAGTCTCTAATGATAACTGAATTAGGTGTGAACTCCACAATTTTCTTAGTTTCCCCATGTGTGATTTGATAGATGGAAAGAAGATTATTTGTCAAGTGGGGTACACACAACACATCAGGGAAGGAGTTATCCCCAATGGCAATAGATCCTTTCCCAATCACATCCATGTATGTATGATTGCCCATCAAAATTTGTGGCATGTGGCAAGGCTCAAATGTAGAAAACATAGACTACAAAGATGCCATATGATGAGAAGCCCCTGAATCTAGAAGCCATCTCCCTGAATCATGACTTGTAGTAGCACAAAGAGCTTGTCCCTTTCCTTTATCCTTGGAAGAAGAAGCTGATGTAGACATTCTAGAAGGCAGGTTGATTCTATTCTTCTCAAGAAGATTCTTCAACTCATTAATATCCTTCTTATAACAATGATGTTCATCATGTCCTGACTTCTTGCAATATCCACAAAAAAGATTGTCCTTATATGATTTTCTTCTAGGTGAGAATGTTGAATCACCTTGTTGTGGAGAGGAAGATTGTGCTCCATCTTGTTGTGGTTTAGACTTAGGTTGCTTTTGATTCTTGCCTTTTCCTTGATTACTTTGATTCCCTTTGTTAGCTACCAAAGCTTGTGACTTTGAAGATTTGAGAATCCCCATCGTGGTCAACTTAGATTGCTCAAGTATCAACATCTCCGTGAATGAATCAAATGAGGGAGAAGTGTATGAGGAACCTTGAGCTAACCTATGGGTGTGAAAGCTAGATACAAAGGTTGCATACTCTGAAGGAAGCTTGTCCAACAAGTTATAAACCAATTGAACATCCTTTTTGTTAATTCCACAATCCTTTAGCTTTGCTCTTAGCTCAGTTGCTTTTGTGACATAATCTTGGATTGTATCAAAATCTTTGGGATCCAAATTTGTGAGTTCACTATCAAGTTTGTAGCCCTTAATCTCATCAACTTGACCATATAATTTCTTAAAAAGATCCCAAGCCTCTTTAATTGTTGTACACTTATCAATGTGAAAAATGAGGTCATTTGATACATACTTTTTAAGTGTTCCAAGTGCCATAGCATTCTTAGTAAGCCATTCAATTTGAGCATTAGGATCAACCTTAGGATTAAGTGGTGCTATAATAGTTTCATTTACATAATGAATGAGTCCTTTTTCCATTAGTTTACTCCATGCCTTAATTTTCCATGATGCATAATTATGAGGAGTTAAAAGTAGAAATTTAGGAGAACCCATAGCACCAAAATGAAAAAACACAAGATAGAGAGATGCACAATCACACAAGACACCCCCTCAAAATACTCAATCAAGAATTCCCCCCAAAATGGTGATTTTGGCACTTTATACTTAGTGCATATACAATGGGCCACTTGCAAAACAAGGCAAAGTGGACTTTTGATTTCAATTTACAACCTCTCAAAATGAGATCTAAGAGACTTCAACAAATACTGCTAGTGATCTAAACTGAGATCCAAGAAAATACAAGTACCAAATATGCCAAAAATGGCCAAATACAAAAAGTACAATTTCTACTTAAAATCACTACAAACAGATGGCAGATTATGAAAGTAGATGAAAAAATATGCACTTTCAAAAAAAATGGCACCTGAAAATGAGTCCATATGAGCCCAAACGAAGCCTCCAAAGTTGTAAAAATCGGGATTTCACAATTTAAAAAAAACCTATATCCAAAAATTAGAAAGATTCTACACCACTATACAAATCATGAAATTCTACCCCAAAACAAAAAAAATTGCTCGAAGAAACAAGTCCAGATGAGTGAGATATCGCTATTTGAAAATTTCCTGCAAAATTATAATTTCTGAAAAATTTCCGCCGCAGCGTCAAACTTCAAATGCCTCTAGATTTGGCCTCCGAAGTCTGATTTGGATGAAACAAAAGGCAAAACTGACTTTCTTGGACCTCCTCAATCCAATGGTAACCTCAATTTTGACCCATCAAGCTTCAATAAAAACCTGCAATAGAAAGATCCAAAAATGCAAACCCAAATAGCATCAAATTTCTCTCAATTAGCAAACCATTGACATTCTAATGGCTCTGATACGATGTGAGACATGGACCATCTCTGATACCATGTGAGATTTTGTCAAGATCAAGAGGCAATGGAAAGCACAAATAAGAGAGAACAAAATAGATGATAGAAATAAACTGTATTCTATCAAGATGAAAATACTGATCAACTGGATCATGAATCGATACATACAATGAATATGAGCCTGCTTATATAGGCAAGGCTATATGGATATGTGAGCACACAAACATGACATGTGGCTCAATAAGAAATAAGGGTAGGTAGGAGAAACAATATTATAATCCACATGAGGTGGATCACCCACTGAATGTGGAGTGTAACAACAAGATCACACCATAAAAGGTGGAAATTCTCATACACACTATCCCAATATGGCACAAACACACAAGTGTCTCATACCCAAACTACTATGAAATGCATTTCCTAAGTAAACTTAAGTAAGGTGTAATAATATTCAAGATGAATAATTATTTACACCAATAGTATGCAAGTTTCAAGGCGGGATAAAACATTTTCAGATCGAAGGATACATTGAACTTGGTGAAGTTTGAATATTTGATGGCTATGATTGATCATGGGATATGTGATCAAGGAGATTAAGCGATTGGAAAATTGTTTATAACTAAGGAACTGTTGATAAACAATGGATGTGAGCAAGTGTATACATAGGGATGCTACATAGTGATTACCGAGCATTGAAGCTTGAAGACCTGTTTGAATAACAGAGTATAGAGCCCAGGAGATGGAGAAGATAAGTCCTATGTCTAGATTGTATTGAGAAAATAAGAATCTGCTTTAGCATTTTAGATGTGAAGTTGCATATAGATTTTTATTACTGTTATTTTGTAAAGTGACAGAAAATCTCTTAATCGAGTGGACTTAACAGTCTTGTTTGTAAAACCCTCTAGCAAGGTGATATTCTGATTGAGTGTTTGAAATCCTTTAACAAGGTCACTTCTAACAAGGTGAAGATCCTAATAGATCTGAGGGAAATCCCTTAACTGGGTCACATCTAGCAATGTGTTTGTAATCTTTAACATGATTTGCTTTTAACCGAGCATGCTCTAGAAGAGTATATTTCTTAGTGGGTCGAAAATCCCACAGTGGTTTTTCCCTATTTGGGTTTCCATGTTAAATCTGGTGTTATGAGTGTTATGATGTTTATATGCTTATGAACTTGTATTTTTAGCAGTTTTTGTTATATTACTGAAGTATATGTTACCAAGGTTGAATCTGTTGTTTTTATGGAAGATTAAGTTTGTATGATTCACCCCCCTCTCATCTGGTTAGCTTGACATCTATACTTCACATTAAGTATTAGAACTATCACTATCATGCTTGTCGACATCCACCTTTTCTTGGATTCCTATGTTGGTTTGACATACATTGTCGACCAAGGTTGTCTACCAGTTTAGTTTATCTGACCGATATGACCATAAAACATCCTCTATGTTCTTTTCACCAGTTGTTGTGCCTTCATAACAACCAAACAACTTGCATACTAGTTTATGCCATACTAGTAAGCTTTCTTTATTGATAGATGACACAAGTTACATTTACCAGTAACATTCCTTCTATCTTACTCTTCTTATACCTATCACTATTTCTTACTTATGACCTAGTCAAACCGGTTGACATCAATGACAACTTAATGCCAAATTGCCAACAATATCCCCTTTTGGCATTAATGTCTTCTTACTACAAGAAACATCATACTAGTACATTTCTCCCCCTTTGACACAATGACAAAGGGTACTGCACACTCCCCTCTTTGATCCATACTGAGCTCCCCCTTAGACTACTATAAACTCCCCTGAACCATATAAATCCTTCCTTTCTTAAGTGCATATGGTAGATGAAACAACTCCCAACTTATGTCATAGGTATTCAAAGGTTCTTATCGGTAATGGTTTGGTGAAAATGTCTGCTACATGTTCTCCGGTAAGGACATAATCCACCTTTACTTCCTATCCTTCAACCTTCTCTTTGAGAAAATGATACTTGATAGCAATGTGATTTGTTCTGGAATGCATCACCAGATTCTTTGCTATGTTGATTGCACTCGAATTATCACATCGGATGAGAATAGGATCTATGATTTCCACCTGTATGTCTTTGAGGGTCTACTTCATCCAAAGCACCTAAGAGAAACATGTAGCAACAACAATGTATTCAACTTCAATAGTTGATAGAGAGACTGAGTCCTGCTTCTTGCTATGCCATGAGACCAACTGGTCACCTAGGAAGAATGCACCACCACTTGTTCTCTTCCAGTCATCAATGTAACCTACCCAATCACCATCAGTATATGCTTCCAAGATGAATTCCCCTTGTTTAGGGTACCACAATCCATAACTGAGTGTTCCTTGTAGGTACCTAAAGATTCTTCTTACAACATTCATATGTGACTGCGTAGGTGCAGCTTGGAATCTGGCCACCATGCATACTATTTGTACTATATCCAGTCTAGAAGCAATTAGATAGAATAGACTGCCTATCATGGATCTATACAAATTTTGTTCCACCACTGGTGATTCATCATTCTTTCTTAATTTACTTCCGATCACCATGGGGGTACTTACTAGTTTGCAATCCTCCAATTAAAATTTCTTTAGCATATCCTTTGCATACTTGGTTTGTGAGATTAAGATTCCCTTATCTTGCTATAATATTTGCAAACCAAGGAAGTATGTCAATTCACCAAGCATTGACATCTCAAATTCTGACTGCATTTGATTAGCAAATTCTTTGCAAAGGGTGTCCTTATTGCCTCCAAAGATAATGCCATCTACATACACAACCATGATGATCATGTGATTTCCATCTTTCTTTATGTACAAATTGTTGTCAGCACTCCTCTTTTTGAATCCTTTCTCCTTCAAGTATTGATCTAATCTTGAATACCATGCTCTAGGAGGTTTATTTAAGCCATACAAGGCCTTCTTCAACCGACACACAAATGTTTCATTATCATGTAGCAGAAATCCTTCCAGTTTCTCCATGTACACTTCTTCCTCCAAATTTCCATTTAGGAAAGCATTTTTTACATCCATCTGATATACTATATAACCCTTGTAGGCAAAGAAAGCTAGAAACATTCTAATTGCTTCTAATCTAGCTACCGGTGCAAATGTTTCTTCAAAGTCAATTCCCTCTACTTGAGAGTATCCTTTGCACACTAATCTAGCCTTATGCCTAACAATTTTACCTTCTTCATTCATCTTATTCCTGTAGACTCATTTAGTGCCAATAATGTTCTTATCTTCCGGTATAGGGACTAATTCCCAAGTCTTGTTCTTTTCAATCTATTGTAGTTCTTCTTCCATGGAATTCATCCATTCTTGTCTTTTTCTAGCCTCATTGAGTGTTTTAGGTTCTACTTTAGTCATGAGTCAGAAGTTGAGTTGTTCATCATTTTGGGCAAGTCTTCTTCTAGTTTGCACACCATCACTCTTATTTCCTAGAATGTGCTCTTCTAGGTGATTCAACTGCACATACCAGTTTGGATCCTTCTTGGATGCTTCTTCTAGTTCATTGTCTGACTGAGCTTCCTCACCTTCATTCTCGGAATCATCATACTAATTTACCTATGGTTGAATTCCTTTGTGCATATCCTCATCAACTTTTACATGCACACTCTCAATGAATATTCTTAGTCTTTTGTTGTAGGAGTTGTAGGCCTTGCTATTAGATGAGTAACCAAGGAATATTCCTTCATCACTCTTGGATTCAAAACTACATAGACCATCCATATCTCTTTTGATAAAACACTTACTTCCAGATACTTTTAAGTATTTACATGATGGCTTTCAGTCATACCACAACTCATAAGGTGTCATTTTGTTGTTTGTTCTTAATTGAACCCAGTTCAAAGTATATGTAGTAGTTTGAACAACTTCCTTCCAATATGGTTATAGCCATCTCCTTAACTAGCCGGTTCTTCCTTTTTACCACACCATTTTTCTGTGGTGTTCTAGGGGATAAGTATTGCCTTCTAATTCCATGTTTTTCACAGTAATCTTCAAATCCATTTGATGTAAATTCTCCAGCCCAGTCTGATGTTAAGAATTTTAATTTGCACCCACTTTATTTCTCCACCATCTTCCTAAACATCTCGAATCTATCAAATCCTTGTGACTTATCTTGCAGAAAGGTGACCCATGTCATTCTTGAGTAATCATCAATAAAAAGCATAAAATATATTTCACTGGCTAGATCTCTTGTCCTAGTTAGACCACATAGATCTGTATGCACAATCTCAAGTGGTCTGGAGGTGTTGTGCTCTTTTGTCCTGAAACTCACCTTAGTTTGCTTTCCTTTCACACATTCATCACAAAATGTGCTTACTGGTTTGATGATGGGTGGAATATTACTCACACACCCCTTTCTACTTATTGCAACTAGGTTATCAAAGTTTACGTGATCTAATATTTGGTGCCACGACCAACTTTCATCAACCTGTCCTAACATGCATTGGGAATCATAGCATTCCTTCAAGTTGTACACATTGTAATATGTTCTTTTTCCTTCTTCCACATCCTGACCAGTACTATCTTTCTTTATCTGGCAACCAATTGAGTCCAAGGTGAATGTATAACCTTTGTCACACATCTGACTCACACTAAATAGATTGTGCTTTAGGCCTTCCACATAATATACATCATGTGCCTTCAATTTTCCATCAATATTCAGAGTACCTTTTCCCTTTATTTTGATAGATGAGTTGTCTCCAAATCTTAATGAACCACCATTCCAGTCTTCAAGTTTGATAAATTTCTTTTTATCACCAGTCATGTGGTTGGAACAACCACTACCTACAACCCATATATTTTTTCTTTTAGCATGTAAGGTAGTCTACACTATTAGACTTGATTCTGCCTTTTCATTTTCTTTCTCAACCCATACTAGTTTGGTTTCCTTCTTCTTGTTAGCTACTATTTTGTTCTCAGATTCAACCACTGGTTCTTGATTAGGATTTTTCTTCTTCTTCTTCTTGATCTTTTTATTTTTTACAAAATATTTCTATTGTTAGGGGGGGGGGTGAATCACTTGTCTAATAATTTCAACCCAAATATAACTTAATCAAACTTGATACATAATACTGGTAAACCAAACTTAATTCTAGTAAACAGATTAACAATTAATACTGGTGAAACTTAATACATCGAAAAGATAGAGAAACAACATCCACAACACATAACACAAAGATTTGTATGTGGAAACCTTGTAAGGGGAAAAACCATGGTGGGAAACCTTACCCACAATTAGATGATACTACTGTAGATAGTATGTGTACAAATGGGGTCTGCACATGCAGAAAGGCCAACCACCTAGAACTCACTGCTCAATCACAAAATAGGAGTCACACTGACTACAATTGGATGATTAAATCTAATAATAATGTAATGCTCAAAGTAGCATCTCCAATGCTGGATTCAGTACTGTTTAAGCTCTGATTATCTCCTTCTCTATCATGGTCTGCTCATATGATCTTCAATATTTGCACATACCATGTTACAATACCATAAGCATATACCTTTTGTTTACTCTCTCACTTACATCATCTCATAAATGAGATCTTACATATATACCAAAACCTAAGACCAAATGTGTAGGTCAGCTCACTAAGAATATTACAATAAAATCAATTACAACAAGCAAGTCAAGATGCGATGCATCATTTTGTCTCAATAACAATACCAATTGATTAAACCATCTCCATAATGTGTCGTGCTGATCTGGAATAGATAACGCATGCCGGTCCATAACGTAGACCAATTTGCCAATAACAACAAATATGTCAAATCGATTAGACTAATAACCAAATCACCAAAACCAAGTGATCTCCAAATGATAACAAGTCATCCTTAGTGCCGGTGAACCAAATATCAGTGACTATGCATAAGTCACTGAACTTGCCGGTGAACATAACCAAAGATCTCTAGAAGGATAAGTGTTGACATCAATGACAAAACCATTGCAACATATCCATAATAACAACAATCTCCCCCTTTGGCATGGATGGCAACACAAGATGGAAAAACCATCTAAGTGCCAAGGCAGAAATGCCAAAAACCAAAAACCAACAATCTCCAGAATAGATCAATACCAGAAATCAAAATACAAATGCAAAGAGTAAAAATATTTCCCCCAATGAATAATCTCTCCCCAAAGGAAAATGTTTGTTTTGCCATATATATCTCTCCCCCTTTGACATCAAATGCCAAAGCAATACAAATACTAGATGCAACCAGTTCATAGAACCAATTACAAATACCAACTACTCCCCCTGAGAAGTAGCTCTCCTCCATCAAAGCCAGAAAAAGATTTTTTTGTAAATTATGTCGGTTTGATGCCAAGCATCAACTGTCTAATTCTCTACCGGTGAGGGTATAACCCCAAGTTGTTCTCTGAGATATACAAAAGTTTCCTTAGGCAAAGGATTAGTAAAGATGTCTACAATCTTCTCTTTAGTATTCACATAAGCAATCTCACTTCTTTTACTTCAACATTCTCTTTCAAAAAATTGTATTTGATAGAAACATGTTTAGTTTTAGAGTGAAATACAAGATTCTTAGATATATCAATTGCTGCTGAATTGTCACAATAGATGATTATAGGTTCTTTGCATTTTACCTTTATGTCCTTTAACATTTGCTTAATCCATAATACCTGAGTACAATTAGTTTCTACTGCAACATATTATGATTCTGCTGTTGATAATGATGTACAACTCTGTTTCTTGCTCAACCATAAAATCAATCTGCTACCAAGAAAGAATGCTCCGCTAGTGGTGCTCTTTTTGTCATCTACATCTCCTACCCAATTATCATCGATGTATGCACATAAATCAAAATTTCCATCTTTAGGATACCATAAACCAAGATTTGTTGTGCCTTGTAGATACTGAAAAATCATTTTTACTATTGATTCATGATTTTCTCTAGGATTACTTTGAAATATTGAAAAAATACACATGACATTCTTTATATCAGGTCTTGTTTGTGTCAAATACTGTAAACCTCCAATCATATATTTGTATCTTGTCGGATTAACAGGAGCTGAATCATCCTTCAATGATAGTTTATCAGTTGTAGACATAGGAGTACTTACTGGTTTAGAGTTTTCCATACCAAATTTCTTCAATAATTCTTTCAAGTACTTTGATTTGCATAAGAATATACCTTTATCAATCTGTGAAATCTACAATCCTAAGAAGAATTTTATCTCCCTAATCATAGACATTTCAAATTCTTCCTACATCTTATTAGAAAAGTCTTTACACAATCCATCTTCTCCTCCAAAAATGATGTCATCAACAAAAACTTCAATAACCATAATGTCTTCATTAGTCACTTTGAAATATAAGTTGTTGTTAGCATTACCTTTAGTGTAACCAAGCTTCAAAAGATATTTGTCCAATCTAGCATACCAAGCTCTAGGAGCTTGCTTCAATCCATATAAAGCTTTCCTTAATCTGCCAACCATATCTTTATCATTTGTCAATGAAAATCCATCAGGTTGTTCAATGTAAACTTACTCTTCAATATCACCATTCAGAAATGCACATTTAACATCTATTTGATATACTTTATAGTTCTTGTGTGCTGCAAATGCAAGAAATAATCTAACTACCTCAATTCTAGCTACCGGTGCAAAGGTTTTATTGTAATCAATTCCCTCTTTCTATGATTAGTCTTTACACACTTGTCTTGCTTTGTTTCTAATTACCTTACCATCTTTATTAAGTTTGTTTCTGAATACCCATTTAGTTCCAATTACATTTTTATTTTTAGGCCGAGGAACTAATGTCCATGTATTGTTCTTTTCAATTTGTTCCAATTCATCTTCCATGACTTTAATACAATGTTTATCTTCACATGCCTCAATGATTGATGTTGGTTCAATTTGAGAAATTAAACATACCTCTTCATTTGCCAGTCTTCCTCTTGTCATAACTCCTTGATACTTATTCCCAATTATCTGACTTTCAAAGTGATTCAGTCTTACATACCTGGGTGTGTTCACTTGCTGCTGCTCTTCAATCACTATGGAATTCTCTGATGATTCTATTGCGACTGGATCAATATTCTGTGTTGATGCACTATGTATAGGTTCATTTGTGATTATCTCAACTACCAGTTCAAAATCCATAGACCTTGAATTTCCTCTAAAGTGTTCATCTATCTTCACATTTGCACTCTCAATGATTTTCTGCAATATTTTATCAAAACATCTATATGCTTTCCTCTTAGATGAATAACCAAGAAATATTCCTTCATCACTTCTAGGATCAAATTTGCCAATATAGTCATCTCTCCTAATGTAACATTTTCTTCCAAATATTCCAAAGTACTTAAGAGTAGGAATATTACCAAACCATAATTCATAGGGTGCCTTACCAGTTTCACCTTTGATGTGAAATCTATTGAAAGTGTAAACCGTTGTATTCACTACTTCTCTCCAATACATGTGAGGTAGATTTTCTTCTAATATCATGCTTCTAGGTGCATCCAGAATTGTTTTGTTCTTCCTTTCCACAACTCTATTTTGCTGAGGTGTTCGGGGTGCTGATAGTTGTTTTCTAATTCTATTCACTTCACAAAATGTATTGATCTCTTTAGATGTAAATTCACCTCCTTGATCTAGTCTTAAACATTTGATTTTCTTACCAGTTTCATTCTCTACAAGTGCCTTGAATAATTTGAATTTCCCAAAAGCTTCTGATTTTTCCTTGAGAAAGGTAACCCAACATATTCTAGAATAATTATCAATGATTAGCATAAAGTATCTATCACCCTGTAGAATTCTTGTTCTTCCTGGACCACATAAGTTAGTATGAATTAAATCAAGAACATCATTAGATTTCTCAGAAATACTCTTGAAAGTTGTTCTAACTTGCTTTCCCATTTGACACTCCTTACATACCGGATTATGAGGTTTTACAATCTTAGGTAAATCCCTTACTGCCTTAGACGAACTAATCTTTAAAATGCAATCAAAATTCACATGACTGAGTCTTTTATGCCATAACGAACTTTCATCAATATGTGCAATCAAGCATGTCTTTTCATTGTTATTCAAATGAAAGATATTACCTCTAGTCTGATTACCAATTGCAATTTCTAAGCTAGTTCTATTCATGATTTTGCATTTATCATTCTTGATTTGTAGCTGAAATCCTTTTTCAACTAATTGAGCAACACTCAAAAGATTATGCTTCAAACCTTTAACATAATAAGTATTGTTAGTATTGTGCTTACCATCAAAAGATATAGTGCCTTTTCCTCTGATCAAACAAGCTTTGTCAGCTCCAAATCTTACTAGACCTCCATTGTATTCCTGAAAAGATAAGAATTTACTTTTATCACTAGTCATCTAATGTGAACATCCAGAATCTATAATCCATTCATCTTTTTCTTCAATTTTAGCTGCTAGGGCCTACTCTACCGGTGGAACAGTAGGTGCCAGTTGATCTTCTATTATTGCAACAAAAGCCCATCCATTGTCTACCGGTTCTTCATCAGAATCATCAGTAACTCCTTTATCAACATAGTAACATGATTTGTCTCTATTCTTCTTAAATCTGTATCTCTGATATTCAGGGTTACGCTTATATGTTCTTTTAGTTTTTTCTCTCAATCTTGCATGTCTGTCAGGACATCTAGATGCCATATGACCAATTTTATTGCAATTAAAATATTTAAAGGGTGCTTTTGATGAATCTAAGAGGGGGGGCTGAATTAGTATGCCAAAAATCTATGCACTTAAACACTTTGCAAGACTAATAATAAACTAGTAAAACAATTTAGCAGACAAACTAGTTAACACACATGCAAACCAAATAGCTAATAATGCATTCACCCACAGAAGCAAAAACACCATAACAAAAGAGATTTTGAAATGGAAACCCAAATGGGAAAAACCACGGTGAGATGGAACTCACAAGTAACTATCTGCAGAATAGGAACTAGACCGGTTAAGGTCTTACAATGTTCTTTACCAGAACAGATCCTGTTAGGAATCTCAATCTCTGTTAGGAGATAAGTCCGAAAGACTACCTTGCTAGAGGATTTTAGATCCACATATGTGAACCACCTTGTTAGAGGATTTACAAAAGGATTTTGGGCCTACCTGGTTAAGGGCTACTGACTTGTCAAATATGTGAGTAATCAACAAGTGTTTGATCTAGCTAATAGCACAGAGTGCTTAGTTAGATCCTTGATAGCTTGTTCCTAATGCATTCCATAATTACTTTAGTCTTCTACACATTCATATTCTCTCCAACTCCTCAACCACCTTAAACCCTAGCAACAACATAAACTTTCGCTACAACCACATCAACAACCTAAAACCCTAGACATGATGTCCTTATAAAGGAATCTAGTTTCATGTCGGTCCAATAGGATTACATTACAATTTCCTAGGTTCAATGAACCTAGACATACTTGGTAACATGACACAAAAAGCACGGTTAAAGTGTTGGCACCATCAAACACAGTCGGTAACTCATCACAAAATGCCAGTTGGTAACTCATCATAGAGTATTACTGGTTCATACAATATACCGGTTGCCGGTTTGTCAAAAATGAAGACTGATAAAAATGTGTTATGCCGCTTTAATTCCTCGTACCGCTTGGGATCCACGAATCGCTTGGGGTCAACATGTTGCTTTAGACCAGGAAACACATTCTGCAAAAAACCAATAGTCTAAAGACTATAATACAACATTCCGGTTGGAACAAATACCAGTTGTGCTCTAACTCATACATATAAAGGGGATCTCAATGCAAGTGTGTGTCCATCAATGACAATCACAACATAAACATAAAAAATGCCAACAATCTCCCCCTTTGGCATTGATGGCAACACTTAGGAAAATAA
Source organism: Cryptomeria japonica (assembly GCF_030272615.1). Lineage (NCBI taxonomy): Eukaryota > Viridiplantae > Streptophyta > Pinopsida > Cupressales > Cupressaceae > Cryptomeria > Cryptomeria japonica. The sequence goes on along the minus strand of NC_081414.1, from coordinate 185,848,481 downwards.
AATTTTGACATCTAAGTGTTTTACAACAAAATCATGCCATTAGCAAAATTTCTCCCCCTAAGCATGTACACTATCCCTTTGACAATACAATGTATAACAATTTTGCATATAGAGCATAAACATTGAGATATTCAGAGTATATATCAAAATTTTGATTACTAGATACTGCTCTCAAATATAATTCTTCTCCCCCTTTGCCGACAATGACAAAGTACAACTGAACAACCCTATTTTCATTTGATATTAAAACAATAAAGTTTATGACAATAAGGAATAATACTTGTCAAAAATAGATTTAAACTCCTGCAAGAATTGTTTCATCGATAAAGACTAGGACTCAAGTAGGGAGGTGGTTACTTCTTTCTCTGTCTGCATCTGAGAGACCTGTTCTTCCATGGCATCAATTGTGATCATCTCCCATGTCACTGTTAAGGCATATAGATTCAGATAACACTTCTGAAGAATTTACAGACATGGGAGTAGAACCAATTGTAGTTCCCACAAATCTCTAGACTAGGTGATGATCTCTTGCTCCATTTTTGCTGATTGGATGTGAAACTAGTGAACGGTTTGCCCATAAGTTGTAAAGGAATCATAAGGTGGATTGAATGTGCTCATGTAGGACTGTAAGTCCATTTGAAGCTTTTGCTTCTGAGCTAGCACATTATCATAGAACAGATGGGGTTGGCAGATCTTGCTGAGTAGTAGATTCCCTTCATCTAGAGCGTCCCTTATATCCTTTTGTTCTTTTTTTTAGTTAAGACCGGAGCTCATTCAACTTCTTCACCAGAGCTATATTAAGAGCTTTTTGATACTCCTTGATGTTTGCCTCTATTGCCTCTTCTAGGCTCTGCACCTAATCATCCACTACTGTGCATAGGAGCTTTAGTTTGGCCAGTGATGATTCAGTGCATGGAAGGTTAGTACTGGGTATCAAACTGGTAAGAGCTTCCATAGCCACTTGAATTACATCCTGCTCCTTCTTCCTCTGAATGTTTTCAAGCCGTTCTTGGGAAACTTTGATGCTCTGCATCAACTCCATTTCACTTGCAGACTGGAGGTCGATATGACTGGTGAGGTCAACCAGTTTGGCTTGACTACTAGTTGCCTTTGGAGTCTCCATCCGGGCGCTCTTTACCGCTTCTCTTTCCTTATCCTCTTCTACTTTTTTATGCTTCTCTTCTCTTCTCCTCTTCCTTTTCTTCTTCTCCCTTCTTCTTTTTCTATGCTTCCTTCTTCTTCTCCTATTCCTTGTCTTCCTGTTCCTTCTTCTTTTTCTCAGCTTCCTTCCTCTTCTCCTCTGCCTTATCTTCATTTGCCTTTTTCTTTTCTGCTTCCTTTCGCTTCTCCTCTTCCTTTCTCTTCTTCTCATCCTCTTCCTCTTTCTTCTTACTTGCATCTTCTTGTTTCTTTTTCTCTTCTTCATCCTTCTTCTTCTCCTCTTCATCTTTCTTCTTCTTCTTCTCTTTTTCATCCTTTTTCTTCTTCTCTTCTTCATCCTTCTTCTTCTTCTCTTCTTCATCCTTTTTCCTCTGCTCTGCCTGTTCCTTTGTTGCTTCCTATCTGTCCTCGGCTTGCTTATCAACCTGTTCAGCCTGTTGCTCTTGTCCTGTTGCCTCAAATGGTGTTTCCTGAGTAACATCTTCTACATCTAGGGCATCGACATCAATAGTGTCAACCAGTTCATCAATTGGATTTCCTTCATCATTAAGTACTTCATCTGGTTTGGATATAACTGATTCTTTCTCAGCTTACCGATTGGCTTCAGCCACTTAATGCATCTTCAGAGCTTCTAGAGCATGGGTGTATGTATCCTTGAGCACTTCTTTACCCTTCCCTTCCAGTAATAGGAGTCTTCTTCTTCTCATGAAGAAAAGACCTTTGTATTTGTTCATTACATCGAATAATTCTGAATTTGATACATTAGGAAAATGTTCAGCAAAAACTTTTTCTCTCATTTCCTATTCCTACTCTATGGCAATGTGCCATTTATTCTTTAAGGACTTATACAAAGAATCCGGTGTTTCAGATCTAATTTCTGAAGGCGACTGGTCATTAACACATAAATACAAAATTATTTCCTTTTCAACTGCTTCATTTTCATCATCATTAAAGTCATCAAAATACTCAATTAAATCATGTAGCAATTTTCTCCTAATATTCTTTATTGTTCTTTGACAACGTGTCAAAGGTTTATAGGAAGAGATATCTATATTTATCGGTGCAGATGATGTTGGTTCATTCTTTGTCTTCTTTCTTGTCTGTCTCGCCTTCTTGGGTTGCTCCTTAGACATAGTTTCCTCTGAGTTTGGTGTATTGCTTTTTGTCTTCCTTTTACTCTCGAAGACTTTAGCCGGTGCTGCTTCTGGTTTCTTCTTGGCTGGTGACCATTTGGTCACTTTTGGACTTGCTGTTGTAACCGGTGTAGATGCAGATGGTACTTCTTTTCCCTTCTTCACTGAAGGCCCTTTCCTTTTCTTTGCTGGTGGTTCCTCAACCGGTGTTATCCTCTCTAGGTAGGTGTCAGTTCTCTTTGCCCTAGGATCAAGCGGTGAGGCAATAAGGGTAGAGGCATACCCTTCCAGCATATCATACATCACCTCATAGCCCATTGGCTCCACTTCTTCCACTCTAGGCTCAACAGTCTCCATTATGCATTGATCCACCTTGATGGTGAAACAAATATTGTCTTCATATTTCTTGACGATGTCACCTAATATTCTCATTCTTTAGCTCATTTTCCATCTGAACTCATAAAAATACTTGTTCAGAACTTCAGGATAACCGGTTCCTACTGCTTGCAAACTTTCCTTTATTTGTTTGGTAACCGGTTGGTCCACCGACCACTGAATGTCTCCCACTCCTGGGAAGTATCCTTGAAAGTAAAAGAACAACCCAACCAATAGTTGTCCAACTTGAACCTTAGTGCATTATCCTGTTTGATTGACTTTAGATTTAACAGGAGTTGCCTTTGCATACCGGTGCATAGGTCAAATGATGCATCCTCCTTGATCATCTGGTAAGTGGCATTTATAGAGTTAATTCTACTAGATGAGAATGTTTGGTATCCAATCACCATACATGCATACTTCACCAGATCGTCCTTGATAGAATTGACGGTCATACCTTGTGAGTCGGTCACTGAACTGGTGAGCTTGGACATTTCAGTTTTGCTTACCATCCTTAGGGCTGGCACATCCCTTGTATTGCAGAAACCAGTGACGACATGAATTTCTTGTGGTGTTATATCATGCGTTCTTTCCAGGTACATCTTGTCACCATGAACTTTGCTCAGAATGATCCTAATGTGAGCATCTGGGAAATCCTTTGGGAAATAAACAACATTGTGGAGCTTCTTCTTCTCCAAGATACTATACTCTGGTTTGATCTTTTTATCTTGTCCACAGAACAAACCTAGCTGGGAGTGGATAGCTAGAGACCCTACATCTTCAATCTTGTAATCTATGTAATCAGAAATCCCTTCTTCTACTATAACACCAGCTGAAACTTCTGATAGGGCATTATACCTAGACTTGCATTGAATAAAACTTGCAGACTCGACAGATGCACTAGAACTGGTATGAGATGTGGAAGCCATGATAGAAACTTAAAAAACTCGAGTTATACATTTTGAAACATGTGAATTTAGGGATTTCAGATTCTCCTTCACTTCACACTCCGTCGGTTGCAGAATCACTGCTTTGCGTTCTTCACTTGATCATTTGCAATTTGAATTTGAATCTCCTTCATGGTTTCTCAATTTCTCAAAATCTCAGCACAAATCACCTTTTCTTCGTTTGAAAACTGATAGTGAGAAATGATTTGAAAAATCATTTTAAACATATTCCTTACCTACTGCAATAAATGCTCCACTATTAGGGCATAAACGCTAATTTTCCTTTTACCGTTTCCAGTCTTCTGGCAAATGACAAGTATCACATATTGGTTAAGGTCTTTTACTGGTGTCAACCAAGGGTTCAAAACATTTCGCTGTTTGCTCCCCCTGAGCTTTTTTGAAGCTTAGTTTGCTGGTTTCGTAATTTCCACACTAGGTGCAGAAACCGGTTCCTCTAGTAACACTGTTGGTTTCTTCTTCCAGATTTTGTTCATATCTACTTGAACAGTGTCAACATCAATGTTTCCTTCTAGAGTGACTGGTATATCATTAGATATGTTCTTTCTTGATCTACAAAATCTGGCAACATGACCCGGTTTGTTGCAGTGATAGCAGAGCAATCCAGGTGCTCCCCAAGGTCCATTGTTCATGTTTCCATTCTTCCTTCTACATGTTGCAGTAGTGTGACCATGACCATGATAGACCATATAGTTTTCTCTCCATTTGGTTGCCACTTGATAGCCACCGCTTCTTGGTTAATGATTGAAGGCATTAAACTGGTTGTGATTCTGGTTCACAAAAAGTTCAGGACCAACTCCTTGGGTCCTCTAAGGATATCTTCCAGTGTTGTTCATAACAGACCTACATTTAGATGCTTTATGCCCATACTTGTTGCATGCATAACAGTTACCATTGAATCTATAGGATCTAGGCTTATCATTTAGAAAATAAGGAAAATTGTTGTAAGCTTTACTCCTACAAACATTGGCAGTATGTCCTTTAAGATAGTTAAAGCAAACATGTTTAAACTTTTTCTTACCTTTACCCTTTGATGCTCCAGCATTTGTACCATAGGTCTCACGTTCCTCATGACCGGAATAGCCAAGTCCATTAGTATTCTTGTTTGGTTTGGTAGATTCAAGCTTTTGCTCTAGCTTGATAGTGCTCTTGTTGAACTTAGCAAGTATTTCCTTTGACTCAGAGAGTTCTTTAGAAATAGCAGCATTTGTTTCCATCAAGTTTTCATTCTCAGAGATGGCACTGTTCAGTTCATCTTGCATGTCTTCCTTTTCCACTTTGCTTGCATGGAGTTGAGTAGTTAGGGCACTGATCTCTTGTTTCAACTTGGAGATCTCATGATCTCTTTCTTTCACTAGATCTTCAGCTTTCCTCCGGTTCTCAAGCTCTTGAAACATTCAGATAGTCAGTTCTTCCAACTCCTTTCTTAGGTTGGAGTTTGATTCATTCAACTTATTTACTTCTGCAATTAGGGCTTCCATGTCTATTTCATTTGAAGAACTATTTTCGGATACCTCCATCAACTTTTTTGCATGTTCTCTCCTTTTTGCTTGAGACGCCTTGTATTTGACCATAAGATCATCATAGGCTTGCTTAGACTGAGTGAGCCGATGAGTAAGTTCCCTTATAGAGTATTCCCCCATATCTCTTTCCAAGTGGTTAAACTTATAGAAAGGTTGGCTCTGATACCAATTGATGAATACTAAGAGGGGGGGGGTGAATTAGTATGCCAAAAATCTCTACACTTAAACACTTTGCAAGACTAACAGTAAACTAGTAAAACAGTTTAGCAGACAAACCGGTTAACACACATGCAAACCAAATAGCTAATAATGCATTCACCCACAGAAGCAAAAACACCATAACACAAGAGATTTTGATGTCGAAACCCAAATGGGAAAAACCACGGTGAGATGGAACTCACAAGTAACTATTTGCAGAATAGGAACCAGACCGGTTAAGGTCAGGCCGGTTAAGGTCTTACAATGTTCTTTACCAGAACAGATCCTGTTAGGAATCTCAATCTCTGTTAGGAGATAAGTACGATTAAAGACTACCTTGCTAGAGGAGTTTAGATCCACAGATGTGAACCACCTTGTTAGAGGGTTTACAAAAGGCTTTTGGGCCTACTCGGTTAAGGGCTACAAACTTGTCAAAGATGTGAGTAATCAACAAGTGTTTGGTCTAGCTAATAGCATAGAGTGCTCAGTTAGATCCTTGATAGCTCGTTCCTAATGCATTCCGGCATTACTTCAGTCTTCTACACATTCATATTCTCTCCAACTCCTCAACCACCTTAAACCCTAGCAACAACATAAACTTTCGCTACAACCACATCAACAACCTAAAAATCTAGACATGATGTCCTTATAAAGGAATCTGGTTTCATGTCGGTCCAATAGGATTACATTATAATTTCCTAGGTTCAATGAACCTAGACATACTTGGTAACACAACACAAAAAGCACGGTTAAAGTGTCAGCACTGTCAAACAATTGGTGGATGGTAACTGATCACAGAGTATTACCAGTTCATATAATATACCGGTTGCCGGTTTGTCAAAAATGAAGACTGGTAAAAATGTGTTATGCCGCTTTAATTGCTCGTACTGCTTGGGATCCACGAACCACTTGGGGTCAACATGCTGCTTCACACCGGGAAACACATTCTGCAAAACACCAATAGTCTAAAGACTATAATACAACATTTCAGTTGGAACAAATACCAGTTGTGCTCTAACTCATACATATAAAGGGGATCTTAGTGCAAGTGTGTGTCAATGAATAACAATCACAACATAAACATAAAAAATTCCAACAGCTTTACCTTCATACTTACTTCTAATAGGACTTTTAGGTGTTTTCCTTGCAAATAGTGCTTCAAGTTCTTCTAGTTCTTCATTTTCCCTCCTGATGTCTTCAAGTTCTCTTGCATAAAGTGCTTTCCAATCAGATTTATCAGATGTTGATGATGATGATGCAAATGATGATGCTGTGAAGGCTAAATCTGTCTTAATTGTAGCAACATGACCAAATTCCTCAAGCTCAAATGCTGAAATTTTTCCAACTAAGGTATCTCTAGATACTAATGTATTAGGCATTATTCTCAACTCATTAATAATAGTTACTTTCATTTTGTATGCCAGTGGAAATGCTCTTAAGACTTTAAAAACAATTTCATTTTCACTTAAGGAACCTCCACACCATTGTATTCCCAAAACAATTTCATTAACCCTTTCCATAAAAGAAAAAATTCTTTCATCTTCTTCCATTTTCAAATTTTCATACCTGACCCGGAAGCATTCCAGTTTTGCAATTTTGATAGTGGTATCACCTTCATTCAATGTTTACAATTTATCCCAAATAGCTTTAGCATTACATCGGTCTGATAATCCCATGATTTGCTAATCTGAGAAGGCGCTCAAAAGTGCTTCTCTTTGTTTTCAATCATTCTCTTGATCCTTGCTCAATGTAGGTGGATTAGGTTGACCTGATGTAGGACCAACATAGCCATTCTGTGTAACATCCCATATGTCTTTTCCAATGCAATTTAGATGTGTCTCCATTCTGATTTTCCATATACCATAGTTAGTTCCATCAAGTTTCAGATTGTCGTTCCTGAAATATTTAGTTGCCATAGAATCTCCTCAAGTACTTAAACTTCTGCAAAAAGAGGACTTAGCTCTGATACCAATTATTAGGACCCAGAGGCAACTGAGAGGGGGGGGGGGGGTTGAATCAGTTGTCTAACAATTTCAACCCAAATATAACTTAATCAAACTTGATACATAATACCGATAAACCAAACTTACTGCCAGTAAACATATTAGCAATTAATACCAGTGAAACTTAATACATGAAACAGAAAGAGAAACAACATCCACAACACATAGCACATAGATTTGTATGTGGAAGCCCTATAAGGGGAAAAACCATGGTGAGAAACCTTACCCACAATCAGATGATACTACTGTAGATAGTATGTGTGTATAAATGGGGTCTGCACATGCAGAAAGGCCAACCACCTAGAGCTCATTGCTCAATCACAAAATATGAGTCACACTGACTACAATTAGATGATTAAATCCAATGATAATGTACTGCTCAAAGTAGCATCTCCAATGCTGGATTAAGTACTAGTTAAGCTCTGATTATCTTCTTCTCTATGATCTGCTCATATGATCTTCAATATTCACACATACCATGTTACAATACCATAACCATATACCTTCTATTTATTCTCTCACTTACATCATCTCACAAATGAGATCTTACATATATACCAAAACCTAAGACCAAATGTGTTGGTCATCTCACTAAGAATATTACAATAAAATCAATTACAACAAGTCAAGATGCAATGCATCATGTCGGCTCAACAACAAAACCAATTGATTAAACCATCTCCATATTGTGTCATGTTGATTTGGAATAGATAACACATGTCGGGTCCATAACCTAGACCATTTTTCTGGTAACATCAAATATGTCAACCCGATTAGACCAATAACCAAATCACCAAAACCAAGTGATCTCCAGATGATAACAAGTCATCCTCAATGCCGGTGAACAATATAACTTGCCGGTGAACATAACCAAAGATCTCCACAAGGATAAGTGTTGATAAGTGTTGACATTAATGACAAAACCAGTGCAACATATCCATAATACCAACAACTATGTGTCCAAACTCTTGACAATTATAGCATTTCACATTTTCATTTAAAGATGAATCCTTAAAATTATTGTAGGGCACCAATTTATTCTTCCTACATTCAAAACTCCTATGATCATATCCATTGCACTGATAACAGACAACATTCATATCCCAGAGTGCATTAAATGGATTTTTACTTTCATAACTCATACAAGGATTATTGGTTAATCTACAATCAACTATTCTATGCCCAAATTTCTTACACCGGTAACAGTAACCATGAAAATTATAAACATACCGGGTAGGTTGCCTTGGTCTTGCAAAGGACTACCTCATTGGGGATCTTCCCTTCATGTTGTTGACTCTAGCAAATCCTTCATGGTCAACTCTTGCATTTATCCTTGGATCTACATGTCGGTACAATGAGTGTGGCCTCTAGTTAATTGCTTGTGTAAATCGGTTTGTGTGGCGACTTCCAATAGCATCTGCATATGTCTTTTTATTAGTATCCCTGCCTACACTGAATGTCCTCTTTTCTTCACCTTCATTTGAAGAGGTGAACTTTATTTCTTTACCGGATGTGTCTTGGCTATTTGAACTTTGACCTTCTTCAATGCCTAAGCCATCGGTATATTTGGATTGCTTCTATTTTCTCAACATCTTGTCTAAGGCTTCAATGTCTCCTTCATATTTGGTCCTTACATTTATTTCTTCCTTACTTTCTTCAAGCTCCTTTCTAAGCTTCATTATTTTTTCTTCCAAATCTTCATTCTCCTTTTCCTTCTTTACCATATCAGAGGATATAACTTCACATATCCTCTTGGTTTCTTCCAGCTACAATTTCAAGTCAAATATAACTTGACTAAACTCATCTAGGGATTTATTCAAGAGACCTTGTTCATCTACTGCAACAAGCTTGACCTTCTTGAGTTCTCTTCTTATTTTTATCAATTCCTTAAGAGCACTTATAAGATCACCTTCTAAATCCACTTCCGCCTCAATATTCTCTTCTTCCTCATCTTCACCAACTGGTTCATCAAGTGCCATAAAGAGATTAAATTTTTTGTCATTCTCATGGTAGTCATATTATGATGCACTTTCTTCATTTGTGGTATCATCCTCAATAGTATATAGGTTGTTCTTCTCCCGGTAGCCTCTCCTTCCTTGTCGGTAGACATTTCTTTCTTTATTTTTACCAACAGATCTACTAAGACCTCTTGACTCATCTCCACCAGTTTCATTATAAGAGCATTTTGCAGCAAAGTGTCCAACTATACCACAGTTAAAATATTTTAGTGGTAGCTTTCCCTTATACTTGGCCGATCCTCTTTTAAGATTTCTAACAAAGTTTGCTACCTCTGCATCAGAATCTTCATTGGATCCTTTATGAGCAACTACCTCTTTTCTTAAGGAAGCATCACCAATTGTTCTCATCTCATAGGCTATTAGTGAGCCAAATAGCTCATCCATTGTAAAGATCTACAAATCGTTGGCTTCTTCTATAGCAGACACCTTTGTATCATACTTAGGTGTAAGAGACCTAAGTACCTTCTTGACAAGGATCTCATCTGCAATATCTTCTCCAAGTCCTTTGATGGTATTCACAGTTTCAACAAATCTATGAAGGATGTGGTACCATAAATTTGATACATATGTATTGATTTTGGGATTTGAGCATTCTAAATTAGATCATGTTTATTATAAATCTGATGGTGATCATTTCCTGTACATTGCATTGTATGTTGATGATATGTTATTAATTGGTAAAGGGAAAGGTATGATTTTATAATTAATGTCTCAGATAACTGCTAAATTTGAAATGAAAGATCTTGGTGCAAAAAAGCACTTTCTTGGGATAGAAATTAGAAGAGATAGAGTGAATAGAAAGCTATGGCTAGGAAAGAGTAATTATGTGAATTCAATATTACAGAGGTTCAACATTCAGTTTTGCAGACCATTGTGTGTTCCTTTTATAGTTGGAACAAAATTATCTGTTGCAGATTGTACTACATCCACATCTGAGATGGAAGCCATGAGAAGAGTGCCTTACTAGAGTGAAGTTGGAAGTTTTTTGTATGCTATGGTTTGTACTAGACTAGACATTGCCCAAGCAATGGGAGTTCTTTCCAAATATATGTCTAATCCTGGTAGAGTTCATTGGGATGCAGTCAAAAGAGTCTTCAGATATTTGAAGGGTACCTAAGAGTACTCTTTGTGTTATCATGGTAATTGGTTATGTGGATTCAGATTGTGCAGGTGATATTGATAGCTAAAGATCCACCATTTCTTATGTGTTTACTTTGTTTGGTGATGCAATTAGTTGGATGAGTTAGTGACAGTATTTGGTTGCTTTGTCCACTAATGAACCAGAATATATGGAAACTAATCATGATTGTAAAGAAGCCATTTGGCTTAAGAGACTATTTTCAAACATTGGAATAAAACAAGGAGCAATGACAGTTTATTGTGACAGTCAGAGTGCACTCTGCCTAGCTAAGAACCCAACATTTCATGCTTGGACCAAGCACATTGATGTCTAGTATCATTTTGTTAGAGATATGGTCGAATATGATAGGGTGAAGCTGGTTAAGGTAGACACTTTTATGAATGTTGCATATTATTTAACTAAGGTTGTGAGCACAAATAAGTTCATATGGTGTTCAAATTCTATGGACCTCATGGCCACTAGCAATTAATTTATTGTGTTGATACTCCCTTTTCTCTTGCAAGGTGTTCGAAAAGTGGGAGAATGTTGGGAAAATAGTGTCTCAACCTTGCATTTGCATGAAGTTACTATTTATAGTATGTTTTCATTTGAGCACAAAATGGTGCAAAATTCTCCCAAAATCTTCTGGTTGGCTAGATAAGCATATCAGTAAAGTTTCGTCACAAGATCACAGTTAGTTTTGAAGATATTAAAGTTTTCATTTTGGAGGGGTGTGGTGAAAGGTTTAAACTTAATTTTGAGGACTTTAGAGCCTTTGAAACACCCTAAAAAGTGGGCACAGACAACGTAGATTTTACAAGGTGATAGAGAACTTAGCAAGCTTTCTGGTGCTTCAAACGGTTCATCAATCAGACACACGGTTCACAAGTTATGGCCTCCAGAAGTTTGGACTCTTGAAATAGGAAATATAAAATGCATCAGACACATAAATGATCTGTAAAAGGGATGGACATGTGTTGATGTGTGTTTTGACACATCATAGGGCATCTATATTGGAGATAAGGTTAGCTATACTTTATTGGGTGTTTTTATCTCATGGTTTTGTAATACCGTTTGATAGTTTCTTGTATTGTATCTCCTATATATGAGGTGCGTGAGATAGAGGTTGTGTGTTAGAGTCTTATGGCTATTGAGTTACCTCTAAGTTTCTGATTAGTGGTACTCTTGCAAAGAGCTTTCTCTGCAAGTATATTGTAATCTGTAATTGATTGCTGAATAATATATTGGGCGGCTTTTGAAGTGTGGTATTTTTCTCTTGAAAGGGTTTTCCCCACGTAAAGCATTGTGTTGTGGTATGAATGCTATTATGTATTTTTATATTAAATTTTTATAAGGGTTATAAGGATCTGTAGAAGTTTCTGCATTACCCTCCTCTCAAGGTTAGTTCAGGAAGTTGTTCTGCTACTTAACTTCCTTACACTTTTTTGTGTGATCGCTTGTGTTTTTGTGATATCATTCTGAGAATGATATTAGTTGATGAGACATTTGATTATCAAGGTCTCTTCAACTAGTTGACTTGGAGCCTTTTTTTTTTGTTTTTACTAACCCCTTGTGTTGTGTGTCTTTTGGGTTTGGTTATCTTTGTTTGGATTTTTTTGTCTTTTTCTTGTTTTGTGTATCCTTGAATGTGATTGTGTGAGTTAAGTTCCTAAGATTGGGGGCTTGGTTCCTCAAAATTAGCATGTCTTATCTCCTTGTGATTTCACTCCTAGTTTCTTCTCTCTCTCTCTCTCTCTCTCATCTATCTACTTTAACATGATCATGTGCATAGGCTCATACTCCCATTAAAGTGGGGGATAAATTTAGCATCATTAATCATAATTGGTACAATTTACACCTCATGTTTTTGCTCCTAGTTAGTGTGTCGCATTTCCATTCCCCTTAGGCCCATTTTTCTCCAATCCTAATGTCACCCATTGACAATTCTAGGTGGGCCTCATCTTGGAGGCTATCCTCTCCTATTTCATGATTGGTTGGTCCTATTTTGGAAGGCCAGGGCATGGGGTGCCTTTGTCGTAGACCAGGGTGCCCCAAAACACATTGGTCCCCCTTAAACATGACCTAATTTTAAATGCAACATGCCCTTTCTCTCCTTTATCGAATTTGGTCCCCATGGATACACTCGACCATTAGAGGTAGGCCTAATCAATAATTCACTTGGTGAACCCTATATAAAGACATCGTATGAGGTCATTTTGATATAAATCATATACCCTATCATTCATATATCTATCAAGCATTCATCATCAAACATTTTTCAGAGATTTAAGGTAGCATTTCATCCTTCAAGCATTATGGAGAAGAGTTACATCAATATTCATGCAAGCATGTGTGTGTGATTAAGTTTATTCATGTTTATGTGTTTGTCATTCCATTACATTCAAAAGAGCATTGCATCATCAATCCCTCCATCAACAATTGCAGATCTGAGGTATATCTCCTAACATTGACTTTAGTATTTACATTATTCAATTCAAGGTTAATTCCTAAATCAGGGTTTGACCTAAAGCAAACCCCTATCCACAACCCTATTTCCTTTCTTTTTGTGTGTAGGGAATAGGATCAAGAGTTGTACTTAGGGATTTCAACAGATTCAACTTTTGACAAAGAAAAATTTAGAGGATCAGGGTGAATTTGTACTAATTGGTGATAAAATATCAAGTCAAACTTTAGGGAATGGGTTCTAAAAATAATTCTTTACCCAGATCTCAGTTTGTGGCTCCATGGAATATTCGTAGTAGTCTATTTTTGTCAATGTACTTCAATTATTCATTGTTCTACACTAATTTTAAAATTACTGTCCAATTTTAAGTAGAAAGAGGGGGCAAACAAATACTAGTGAATCTAATCAAATTTTAGCCCTTTCCATATTTAAATTGAGGCTAGATCTATTGGATTCACCCCACTTTTAATGCAGCGGTCCCTAAGGAAAAATTAGTCATCTTACTATCCTTATTGGTGAAACAATAGTTTTTTACACCATTACACTAATTTGTTACACAATTGATCTAATTTGTTGTTAATTTGACCTAATTTAGTACACAATTGGAGTCTAAAGTTGTGCACTTGTAGGCTAAAGTTAAGCACTTGCAGCCTAAAGTTGCACACATCCAAACACATCCAATTGAGCAATGTGACAACTAAAAAGGCAAAATTAGAGCACAACCCATTTGAGAAGTGCTTGATTGGCTTCCAGAAAGTCAATCAAAACATTCCCAAAGCCTATACAAAGGAATCAAGAAATCAAATTACACAATAAACCATAATTGAATCATTGAAACACACATGTTTCTAATCTAAACATATCTTTTTTAGACCTACCATAAAAACACATTTCAATTGATATAAAATAAATCAATAAACACATATCCTTTCCAAAACATGGTAAACTCAAAGATACTTAAGGAAAATGAAGAACCCTACCTCCAAATTGAAGATCAAGGGAAGGAGAAACTTGCACCCTACAATTTCCAGCCATAACCTCTCAGAATCAAGAATAAATCCAACAACAAGCCATTCCAAAATTACAAGAAAACAATCTTCAAAAACCAAGAATAATCTCATCACAAATCAAAACCAAGGATTGCACTAAATCTCCATTCAAAATCTCTTCAAAATCTGCTCCAAAATTTGTAGCAAGAACCCCCAAAATATCCACCAAAGTTTCAGGGTTAAAAATCCCCAAAAACTTCCAAAAAACCAACAATAAAAATGCTTCCCAAAAGACATGTATGACAAACAACCAATCCAACTAACCAATAACCAAAAAACATAACAAACATCAATTATTTAATAAATACACTATTTAATAAATTACCAAATATAATTACACCCACATAATAAGCATATATTAGTTAATTTATAATCTATTTAATTATTCACTCCACTAAACATAAATGCATATGCACTTTAATATAGTTCTCCCACATATAAATATAAATATATGGGATGAAATAGAGCAATAGGACCACGCTCAAATAAATAATCATTTATAAATATAGATATAGAACTTAGGGAATAAATATCACTTAAAATAATTGATGCAGGGGCATCCCTAGTTCTTGGCGATCTTGCATCAACCAAAAACATTTACATTTTAGTTTTATTAACATTCAGTTTGGCCTTACAGTTTCAGCATTCTTTTCTGTGTTTTGCCATATTTGTTCATCAGATCATTTGGAGCTAGCTTTTGTTCATGGACATGTTCATATACCTTTTCCTAGGTCTGCAAGTCATTTGGATCTTTTTCCGGCAAGTTATCACTTCCGGAATGTGGGACAGTTTTCTGACCTGTGCACTTGAGCCACTTGGACCTATTTGCTAATGAAAAATATTGCGAATCATTTTGGTATCTTGTGGAGCCTAATTTAGTATCCTTAGATGATCCTTGGTTTTTGGCTGACCTTCCCTTGGGGACGCACATCACTCTATGTTGTTTCCAGAGGAATTCTTTTGGTGGAGGATGACTTAGTTGTTCTACACATTACACCTTCTTCATCGGTAATTATTTTCATCTTGGGCTAATGCGAATCATCTTAGAGCTAAGAATAAAATATAAATCAATTTGTAACTAGGAATATGGTAGTAAGTTTTTAGGGACCTAGAAGAATAATCAGAAGATTAGGAGGTCTGGAGTTGGCTCGTATTCTTGCTTGAGCCTGGATCTTGTATTTTGGGCATGTTTGGAAATAAGCACGAGTGCCAAATCTGCAAGCTTGCATATTGCCAACCACTTTGTATTTGAATTACTTGATATAACATATATAATTCTATATTGCCTGCATCACATTGTGTTGCTTCTATTGTGCTTACTCTTGCTGCACGGTCCAAATTGTTCTCCTTGAGGACTCTCTTTCCATGACTGCTTCAAGTGGTATCAGAGCGAGTTTTCATTTTGAAGATTTTAGAGTCCTATAAGAATTTTGTTGTGAGGTGGCGGAGTGAGGATCCGACCTGTAGCTACAAAAGACTTTCATAAAGATGGACCAAAGAAATGCCAAAGGTGGTGGAGCACATGGAAATATCGACCTTGTTATGATGGAAATGTTGAAAGGAGTTGCAGCCTGATTGGATGTTGTTGAAATGGCCCAGAGAAGAGGTTGACATGTTGAAGATGTGAGCGATGATGAAGAGGAAGTAGAGGTGGGAGAAGAAGGAGAAAATCAACCAACGGTCAATCCAGAAGAAGAGAGATTTATAAAGTCTTGGCCAGAATGAATACCAAACCATATTTTAACCCATCAGATTATGATGGAAAGTTAGATTCAAATGAATTACTTGATTGGATCACAAAGATGGAAAATTATTTTGATTTTGAGATCACCGTGGAAGATAGGAAGGTGAAATATGCTTGTATTAAGTTGAAGGGACATGCGTCTCTTTGGTGGGAACACTTGTAGGTAGATAGATAGAGAAGAGGTAAAGAGAAGATTAAATCTTGGGAATGAATGGTTAGCAAGTTGAATTCAAAGTTCATGCCTGCCAATTACCAAGTGAATCTATTTCGGAAGTTGCTGAACCTAAAGTAGAAGGAAACTAGTGTGAAGGAATATACTGAAGCATTATACAAGATGGATATCATATCCATACACCTGATGATGTGATTGAACAAGTCGTGAGATACTTGAATGGGTTATGGATGTTTATACAAGATGAACTCAATTTAATAAAGCTGCAAAGTGTTGAGGAAGCTTATCAGTATGCCCTTAAGGAAGAGGAGAAGTTGAAGAAAAAACATGAGTAGAAGCAAAGAGGTAGAGGAGGAAGATTTCAGGGAGGAATATTCTATACCAAAGGAAGAGGACCTTGTGCTAATCAGATTAAAGATAAGGAAGTTAATAGAGATGGTAATTCATACTGGAGGGATGACATAAATTTTTATTGAAGAAAAGAAAATGATGGTTAACGAAATGAGGGTTATGGAAAAGAAGATAGAAGACAGGAAAATAGAGTGTTTAGACGAACCTTATTTAAATGCGAAGGAGATGGACATTGTGTTTTTGAATGTAAGAGGACAGATAAATGTGGAAGAGTATCATTGGCGAAAGAGGAACCTATCGGACCAGCTAATAGATTGAAGGACATATAGTTACTGATGATGAGAAGAGCAAGAACCCTTACAGGGGAAGAATTTATTAGATGCAAAGTAGTTGGTAAGTATTATAAAGCTATAATTGACAGTGTAGTACATATAACCTTATTTCGGAGGAGATGGTGAATAAGTTGAACTTGGAGAGATTGAAGCACCCTAAGACTTATCAGATAGCATGGATTTAGGATGATCATAATGTATTGGTAAGTGAACAGTGTTTGGTAAAATTGAAGATTGGATCTTATCATGATGAATTTTGTTTGATGTTATGTATATGAATGTATGTAATATCTTGTTGTGTAGACCTTGGCAGTATGATAGACAAGAACTGCATGATGGATGAAGGAAGAATATATACACTATTGTTGAAAATGGGATGAAACAGACCTTGTGGCCTTTGGAGGAACCTTTGAAGAGTGAATTTTGTACTAATGCTAGATAGAAGGAAATTCCTAGATGGGATAAGACATAAGAATATGTGTTTTTCTTTAGTTCCTAAGAAGACTAAAAACATAGAGCATGAAGAAGAACAATAGGAGGGGATAAAAGAGTTGCTGATAGAATATGAGGACACCATTTCGGATAATGTACCTGATGGATTCCCAAAGCTAGTTTTCCTAACAAGAAGAACACCAAATGACACTGATAGAGAATGAGGAGTTGAATAGACAAGTGCAGGAGTTATTTAAGAAATGTTTGATCAGAGAAAGTTTGAGCCCTTGTGCAATTCCAGTAGTATTAGAACCTAATAAGAATGAAGAATGGAGGATGTGTACTAACTCTAGAACAATAAACAAGATCATAGTAAAGTAGTGATTTCCTTTGCCTAGGATGGATGACATAATGGATTGTTTGAGTGGAGCCAAATATTACAAAAAGATAGACTTGAAAAATGGATACCATCATATCACAATCTGAGAAGGAGATGCGTGGAAGACAACATTAAAGACAGATGAAGTATTGTATGAATGCTTGGTGATGCCTTTTGGACTGACTAATGCACCGAGTACTTTCATGAGATTGATGAATGAGGTATTGAAGAAATTCTTGTGTAAGTTTGTTATTGTGTACTTAGATGACATCTTGATTTTTAGTAAGACAAAGGAAGAACATATGATGCATTAGAGACAACTTTTGCAGAGATTGAAAGAAGAGAAGTTGTTTATAAACATTAAGAAGTGCAATTTCATGAAGGAAGAGTTATTCTATTTGGGATTTGTGATATTTGCGGATGGATTGAAGATGGATCCTGAGAGGTTCAGAGAAATTATTGATTGGACTACACTAGAAAGTATATGGGAGGTAAGATCATTTCATGGATTGGCTAGTTCCTACCAAAAGTTCATTAGAAGTTTCAGTTTAATTTTTAGCCCTATGACAGAAATGATGAGAGAAGATAGGAAGTATTTTAAGTGGACATTTGGAGAAAATAAGAGTTTCGAGTTGTTGGCTTTACCGGATTTTAGTAAAGTATTTCAAGTAGATTGTGATGCAAGTGGGAATGCAATTGGAGCAGTATTAAGTCAAGAGGGAAGACTAATAGATTATTTCAGTTAAAAATTGAATAATGCAATAAGGAGATGTTCTGTGTATGATCAAGAGTTTTATGCAATAATTCAAGCATTGAAGAAGTGTAGGCATTATTTTCTGACTAAGGTATTTGTGTTGTATACTGATCATCAAGGTTTACAATAACTAAACAGTCAAGGTAAGTTGAATCAAAGACACATGAGATGGGTGGAGTTCTTGTAGTGTTATACTTCTATTTCGAAGTATAGAAGTGGTATTCAAATAAAGTTGTTGATGCCCCGAGTAGAAGGAGGAATTTGCTGATAGAAATGAGAGTGGAAGTATTAGGTTTTGAGGAATTGAAGAACTTGTATGAGAATGATCCTGATTTTATAGAACCTTGGAGAGCTTGCATAGAACCTATTGTGGTGGATAGGAATAAGTGGTTAGATTATTTCATTCAAGATGAGATGTTGTTCAGAGGAACCTAGTTCATGCATATACCCCGGAGCTCTATGAGAGACCATCTGATAAAGGAAAAGCATAGTGGAGGACTAGAAGGAAACTTTGGTGTTCATAAGATAGTAACCTTTGTTAGTGATAATTACTTTTGGCCTTAGATTCATAAAGATGTTAGGAAATTTGTTCAGGGCTATAGAATTTGTCAACTTGCAAAAGGTAGCAGTTAGAATGTTGGATTGTATAAGCCTTCTGACAATTCTGGAGAGACCTTGGGAGGACATAAGCATGGATTTAATACTTGGATTTCCTAAGACACATAGAGGGAATGAATTTGTATTTCTGGTGGTGGATATATTCTCAAAGATGACACATTTCATACCCTATAAGAAGACAAAAAATGTTGTGCATATAGCTGACCTATTTTTCAAAGAGATGGTGAGATTACATGGATTAACTAAGAGAATAGTTTTTCACAGAGACACTAAATTTGTTGGATATTTTTTTAGAACACTTTGGAAGAAGATGAAGATAGATTTGAAATTTAGTTCTACTTTTCACCCACAAAATGATGACCGTAAAAAAGTAGTAAATAGGAGTTTGGGAAATTTGTTGAGATGCTTAGTTGGAAAGTAAATCGGAAGTTGGGACTTGGTTCATACACAAGCAGAGTTCGCCTACAACAATTCAATGAACATGAGTATCAGAAGAACACCCTTTGAGATTGTTACTGGAGTAGACCCTAGAGACATATAGGAGTTAAGGGATACTAGTAATGAGGATAAAAGAAGTGCAAAAGCAAAAATATTTGCAGAACGTATGAAGACAATACATAGTCAGTTCAAACAACATTTTGAGGTATAATGAGAAGGTAGATGAAGAGAGGAGACACAAAAAATTCAAAGTTGGAGATGAAGAGATGATGTATTTGAGAAAATAAATATTTCTAGTTGGTAGCTATAATAAGTTGAAGATGAGGAAGTTTGGACCTTATAAGATCTTGAGGAAATTTAGTTTCGGAAATGCATATGAAGTGGAGTTACCTGATACCTTGGGTATTTCACCTATTTTCAACATTGCAGATCAACACCAGTATCATGAGGCAGAGTTTAATGAAGACAACACAACAGAATTGGAGAAGTAGATGCCCTAGAGGGTACCGAATTAGATTAAATAAATTATGGATAATAGAATTGGGCGTAGCACCCAACGAAAAAAAATGCAATGAGTATCTTGTGAAGTGGAAGGACAAACCAGTTGAAGACTCATCATGGATTTATCAAGCTAAGGTAGACCATATTGGTTTTCCTCTAGCCCTCGCAAAGTGAGGGAATCAAATTTTTATAAACCCTGGATGTCTGATGTAGGAGAATCCTTGGTTCTTGGTAATCTTGCATCAACCAAAAACATTTACATTTGAGTTTGTTTTTTGTTCCGTTTGGCCTTGTAGTTTCAACATTCATTTATGCGCTTTGTCACATTTGTTCATTAGATCTTGTGGAGCTGGATTTTGTTCATGGATATGTTCATCTACCTTATCCTAAGTCTATGGGTTGTTTGGATATTTTTCTGGCAAGTTATCACTTCTGGAATGGGGGACAGTTTTCAAACCTTTGCACTAGAGCCGCTTGGACCTATTTGCTAATGGAAAATCTTGCAGATTATTTACATAGCTTGTGGAGCCTAATTTCGTACCCTCTAATGTTCCTTGGTTTGCAACCAACCTTCCCCTGGGTTTGCACATCATTCTATGTTGTTTTTGGAGGAATTATTTTCGCAGAGTTCGACTTAGTTGTTCTACATGCTACACCTTCTTCATCAACAATTATTTTCATCTTGCGCCGATGTGGATAATCCTAGAACTAAGAATATCATATAAATCAATGTAACTATATATATCGCAGTAATTTTTTAGGGACATAGAATATTAATTAGAATATTAGGATGTCTAGAGTTAGCTCGCATTCTTGCTTGAGCCATTATCCTATATTTTGAGCATGTTTGTAATCAGGCCCGAGTGCCGAATCTGAAAGCCTGCATATTGTTGACCAATTTGTATTTGAATTCCTTGATATAATATAAGTTTGATTCTGCATTGGCTCCATCACATTGTGTTGCTTCTGTTGTGTTTACTCTTGTTGCATGGTCCAGACTGTTCTCCTTGAGGACTCTCCTGTTATGACTACTTCAATAATATAACCTAAAAATAATATCATAAATAACATAAAATATCACTTAATAAAATCAATAATAATTACCATAAAAAAACCACCAAAATCATACAAACCACAATCCTTGACATAGGGTAACTAGAACTCCCTCCTTGACAACCTGAGAAGGTAGACTCAATACCAAGATAATCACACTAGTTTAGGTTGATGACTAGGGTTAGGTTAGATGGCCTTAATTGTATCTCCATGTGAACCAATGGGGAGGCACACTCAGACCTATGAAGTTAGGTGGTGTTGATGCCTTGTACTTCCATCAACCAAAAACAAAACACCTAGACAACATATATATACATATACATCTAATATGATATTTGGAACATCAATCTTCCTAATCCATCTCCCTTAGAGGTCAGTTGAAACATATGTTAGTACATTGTAATAATACATCCTCATCATCTAAAAATCATTAGGAAATCATAACTATAACCATAAGACCTACTACCACCAATAAGTCCTTATATATATATAAATCATCATAACACTATCATGTGCTGAAATGTAGAGTAATTAAGTATAAACAACCTTCAACAGATCAATTGAGTATGTCTACTCCTAATAAATAACGTGCAACTAAAGTCAACATAAGTTCAAAAGAAACATAAAAAGGAAACAGACAGGGAATTTGTTACCAAAGATCATTATTCATTCCCCCTAAAAAGATCACATAGTAAACATGGTTAGAAAACCCACTTGTCAAATACACATTACATCATTATCAGAGTATCATCAAAGTACCACCTCCTAATTAGCATAATCAAGATATTGTCACATTATATCTAGACATATTGTATACATATAAACAACCAAATATTAAATTCATTGGAAGGGGATTTGAACATCACATGCATTCTCATATATTCAAATGTGTGATATCAACCCTTTTCCATCTAACATCCATAGAAACATAATCACACTACTTTAAGTAATTAACTATATTAGTAGAAACATTGTGATCATTGTGACCACTAGATCTAACAAATATGTCTATATACATTGATTATTGTTTCAATACTTACTTGATTTGCATCTAAGTGTAGGTTCAGTATCATAATACCTTCTTTATGTGTTAGGGTTATAAAAGTGTTACATAGTGTCATTATTGGCTCACCTAAATCAAACCCTATGTTAGTATTTCCACTTCCACAATGATTAATGACAAGATATGATTGTGTTCGTTTGAAACAAAAAAGACTTAACAAGTAATGAAATGCTTAATTGACAAGATATTACCTCAAGTATGGAGTTGTTTCATGGAATTTCACATAAATATTGATGTGATAAAATGAAGTCATGCAACATGTTGGTGCCTACTTTCAACATGGAATTTGATAGAAGGATTGTTGTAGAAATTTGAATTGTTGAATGGTTTTCTCTTTGAATATAGATCTATGATTTATTTGATCGCAATGATATTGGGATACTAATTTGAAATTGGTAGAATTTAAAATGGGAAAGGGAGTTGAATTTATATGTAACTTACACCTAAGTTTCAATTTTTTTTTTTTGGAAGGCCAACACAACAAGGCAAATTATTTCTATTTGCAAGGTTTTTTTTTTATTATTCAAAAGTTGAGCTCCTTTTGACTATAGAGGGGAACAAGGAACCCTAGTCCTTGAAAATTGAGCCACAAAAAATGATCAATAATAGGGGAATGGACCAAGTTTATGAAAACAATCTTGATACCGGGCACAATCATCCATAAATTAGGCACATCCACCAAAATGTGTCCTAAATCTAGATAGTGTAAAAATATTAAGCTCAACAATTTATTACACTACTATGTGTAGAATTTTCTTATTCATATATGTTCCTATCTATAATGGGGTGATCGCTTGCATAATTTTTTATTAAATTTCTTCTCAAGGCTAGAAATGGTGTTCATCAATCATGGATTATCTTCAACATTAAGTGTTGAGGATCTACCAACACTACATGATGCATATTGATGGGAGACAATGAATTTCTTTCAGGAGGTATTGTTTCTTCTCATGGAGTTGTTTCCTTCTTATCATTTGGGGGGTCACACACTTCTCTCTTTCTTCTCCTATGGTCAGTACATTTATTTTAATTATTCTAGAAATAGTCAGTTGGGGATCATAATAAGCCCTTCTAGCTTCTATCTTATTCACTTGTACATTTTTATTGGATCATTTCTATTTTAAAAAAGATTTTTTATCTATATTTTTCGCTCCTTTAATGCTATTAATTATAAATTTATAAATGAGTATCTAACATGACCTAGTAGCTACGACCCATCTTTATTGTATTTATCTCCCCAAAGTTGTACTTAAGGGGGGGGGTTGTTTGTTAGGGTAAATATGGTCATTTCACATCTCATTATAATATAAGCCTTTAAAAATTGATCCATTTATACTTATTATGTCTCCATTTAAGCATTTTTTTTTGTATCAATTCATGTGGCTTAGAAACATGTACTCACTTATAGAGACATTTAATCAGATAAAAAATTACACATTCTCAAACAATTGTCATATGAGGAAACATAAGTTACACATTCAGATAGTTAGTGAATCATTCAATCCTACATTCCTACCTCCTCTACCTTCCTTATATATTCAATGAATTAAATTTAAAAATTTGATTTTATATGATAGATATATCCTATTGCACATTATTTTATTCACTAATAGAAAGTTGTTATGTTACATTCAAAATCTTGTTTTGTCACAAAATATGTATATAAAATATAATAGAGAATAATATCATAAATGTCTATGTCATGAGTTATAATATATTACACATGTTAATTGAGAGGTCTATTGAGGCCCTCACCCTTGAAGAAGAAATATTTTACAAATGAAATAAAATATAAGACAATCTAAAATAAAATAGATTACACAGTTTTCTTTTTTATCTTCTAAGAACATGAAACACAAGATTGATATAGTACTAATCTAGAATACATTTCAATATAGAATGTCCTTCATGATTGTCTACTATATTCGTATAAATAAATCCATAAATAAAAGAGCAACTCTAAACTATAAATTAAACACCATACCAATCCATTTTCTTCCCTTATTATGATTTAACATTGAGAGTACAATTACTCTAGTGCAATCCCCTCATCATCTTATTTTTCCTAAGCTTTATCCTTCTAACTATGATATATGATACTTCAAACTAGGTAAGGAAACCATTTAGAGTAGATGAGGTTAGTGCTTGATAAATATGGGAGACTAAATAAGAACATGGATCTCATAGTTTTATCCTATTGGATGAAATTAAGGATGCTCAAGGAAATATATCTTTCTACAAGGAAAATAAATACTCCATCTTAACATATACATAAAAAAAAATGGTCATGTGTTCCTTTGGCATTCTATTATTGAACTATCCTTCTAAGACAGACTCGATAAGATTATCTAAGCTCTATCAATATTCAATATACCCCTTCTATATTCAATATACCCCATCTATATGTACCACATGCATAGCTTATTTCCTCTACAAAGGTTTGGTCTTGAATATTCTTTTGTTAATAAATTCCTCCTATTCTAATATTTTATTAGATAATAATAAGAATTTTAGGTCTAGAAATTTTATTCATTTTTGCCATTAAATATGTAGCTTAATCTTCCTTATAAATCTAATAGTTAAATATTTAACAATCAATTGAGTTTAGGAGAAATTAGTAAAACGAATATTCATAATATGAATTTTCAATATAAGAATTTAGAATGTTTAATTTTTTTTTCAAATTAATTAGATTCTGTATCTTTTAAATCTTTATATAAGTAAATAAACATACATATAATAAAAAAATGAATTAATAATATTATTTTAGTTATCTTCATGCAGTTTAATAATATAAAAAATAGATAATAAAATAATTTTATCAATAATATATATTATATTATATAAAAATTTAGCCAATAATATTATACTATAATTACAATAAATTAAGAATATAATAATTAAAATACAGTAATAATATTGTGGAGATGTTTTGATTATGATTTCTTTTGATGTGATATAGGTTACAAGGTAACTACCATGACAATGAATTTTGCTTTTATTATTGAAACTAGGTACAAATATTTTGATACTAATCAATTGATTAATTAATTGTGAAAATCTTGGTAGTTACCATTACAAGGTAACTACCATAACAAGTGAGTGAAGGAATAATATTAATTGTAGTTCAATTAGGGTTAAATTTATGTTCAATTAACTTAATGTTAGAGTTTAATTAGGAGTAGGGTTCAATTAGGGTTAGGATTGTGATTCAATTAGTGTTTAATTAAATTTATAAAATAAATTTTTGACTTAAGACTAAATTATGGTTATAGTTCAAACGTGGTTAGGTTAAGGATTTAATTAGGGTAAGGGTTAGGTATAAAGTTAAACTGGAGTTAGGGTTAAAGATCAATTAGGATTATAAGCAAGAATTTTGATTTAGGGTTAGGTTTAAATTATGGTTAGGATTCAAAGAGGTTAGGAATACAATTCAATTATGATTAGAGTTATAATTGAAATTAGGGACAAGACTTTTATTAGAATTAAAATAGGGTTGGGGTAAGGGTTAAGATTAGTGTTCAATTGAAATTAGGGATTATTATGTGTTAAATTTAGCATTCAATTAAATTTATAATTAACATTCAAAATTAGTATTACACCTTAATTAGTATTACAACTTAATTAGGGTTCAATTAAGATTACAACTTAATTCAGATTAGAATTCAATTTAAGTTGCTATTAAAAAATTATAAAATACACTCAATTATTATTACAAATTTAAATGACAAATACTCCCACTGATACTTATTCTACTTAATTCTTATGTTTCCATCATAGAAAAAAGGAATCTCTTTAAGAAACTTAATGTTTTCATCACTTTAACCCAAACAACAAGTAACAATGCTTGATTTAAACTGAGGCTTCTCATTTGGTTATCAACAAAATCTACTTTCAGATTGCAACCAATTGTTATTTTTGTTGCTGATAATATCAATCTGACAAACTTAATTGTCCATTCCAAAAGTTTTTCTGAATTTTTGAAAGGACAGAGTCCAACAAATATTGAGAGAAGAATGATCTTCCCCTACCTTGTCTAATTGCAGCAATGAATAAGACATGAATGGCAGAGAAAAGATCTTCAGAAACGTAGTGATTTTTTCTGCACTTGCTGTCCAAAGACCTACCAGTCAATGCATAGATCAAGAACAACATTGAATGGTCAAAAGACCTACCAATCAATGCACAAATCAAGAACAACATTAAGGCTGTGAAGAATACCTTTTCAGCTACCTTGAATATGTACTTTAATGAACTTCAGAAAAACATGAGCATGAGAATGTTGGCATATGTGCAGAATATGCTGACATGATGATATAGTTTTGTAATTGATGTCAATATGCTGAAGAAAGAACCGGTACTATGTTGAAGAGTGAGCTGGTTCCTTGAAGTTTAACAACTGGCAAAGTGAACCGATATGCTGTTGAGAACCGGTATATGTGAAATAGTGAACCAGTATATTGAAAAGTGAACCAGTATATGGAATGTTTTCTATCAAGGTTTAATATGGTATGACTATCGGTTGGTAGTCTCAGCTTCAGGGTTTCTAGTTGAAGTGTTTCGAGCCTATGTGATGAGGTAGCATTATGATGGAGATCAGATCGTGTTGCCACGTCAGCCTCGTGCATGTGAAGGATCTTGCATGAAGGAGATTGATCCTATCTACCTCAGGAATGTGCAAAGTCTCTGCAAATGGTGGAGAACGGATGATGGGTTATCGCCTCCAAGAAGCGGTGAAGAATGAACGATGGAGAATGTCTTGAGATCTGTTCAAGACCGTTGTATCAAAATGCAAAGTGTTCAATGGTCAGGATTGAACCAACTGATTTGCTCAACCTAAATGTTTAGGGTTTAGGGTTTATGTTACTGACCTATCTATTTCCTATAAGGTCGATGTTGTGTTTCATGTTGAAGTTGTTGGCAAATGTTGTGTGTATCTAAGTGCAAAGATACACGATTCTTGCTAGACCAGATAAGAGGGTTGATACCTGCAAAGTGTGTATGCAGAAGAAAGGAACTAAAGCGGAACTGCATTGGCATTGAGTGCTATTACCAGATCATTGTAATACCTGTTGATCTCTAATCACTTCAACAGTTGCAAAATCCCTTAACAAGGTAGCTTTAACCAGCTTGTTGTAAATCCTTTAACAGGGTGACTCAAAGCCATTAAGTTCATAAAATCCTCTAACAAGGTAACCCTTAACAAGGTTTAACCCTTAATCGGGTATTCTAGCCATCCCTTAACTGGGTGATCCCTAACAGGGTCGGTTCCTAACAGAACCTATTGTAACAGTTTTTAACCGGACTAGGCTCCTAACAGAGTAGACTTCTAAAGAGTTCAAAAACAGCTTGTGGGTATTCATCCCCACCGTGGTTTTTCCCAGTTGGGTTTCCATGTGAAAAATATGTGTGTCATATGTGATGCCTTTTTCATATGATGCTCTGTTGTTTTCTATCAAGTGGTGAATCATGTTGATCTAGCATGTTATTATATTTCTGATGATAGAATATATGTTTATGCATAAGGATAAAGTGGAAATAAGGAAGTAGGTTGTATGGAAAGCTAAGTGTTGCCGGTTTATGTCTTTTACAGTCTCATTATGATTAACCGGTAGTAATCTGGTTTAGACTGGTATTTATGTTTGTCTGTCAAGTGCACTATTTTTAGTCAAATCGGTTCAAGAAAAGTTTTTGTGTTTGTATTGATTCACCCCCCCCTCTCAGTACTAGTTTGGTACTCACTATTCATCATTGAGTTATCAATT
This sequence comes from Cryptomeria japonica, assembly GCF_030272615.1. Lineage (NCBI taxonomy): Eukaryota > Viridiplantae > Streptophyta > Pinopsida > Cupressales > Cupressaceae > Cryptomeria > Cryptomeria japonica. The sequence goes on along the minus strand of NC_081414.1, from coordinate 185,820,870 downwards.
GGTATCAGAGCATCCTCCAGGCCCTCTGTGTTGAAAGCTTAACCACTTGAGGGAAAGATCCTATTGTAATGATGAAGAGGGAAGGTCCAAAGTTCAACAGAGATAACTTTAAAATATGGAAGGATAGAATGAAGATATACATCAGAGGCATGGGTGCTCAACATTGGAGCTATGTGGAGAATGTTTATGTTATCCCTACCGGTACTCTCACCGATGACCAAAAGAGAGAGATTCAGGAGAATGGGCAAGTCATGGAAGCCCTAATTAGTAGTTTATCTGACATTGAGTTATTGATGTTTAGGACAAAGAGAATCCCAAAGAATTATGGGATACTCCTGAGAATATCTATGACGGTGATGAGTATGTAAAACAAGCTAAGGAAGAAAGCCTTAGGGGAAAGTTTGAAGACATGCAAATGGTTGAAGGAGAGATCATTCAACAATATAGAATATGAATCAAAACTGTTGTGAGAGATATCAAGAGTGCATGTGGTAAAATGGAAGATTCCACTATTGTTAGCAAAGTTTTGAGATCCTTATTACCAGTCTATGCAATAAGGGTTGATGCTATTCAGGAGTTGAGGTCAATAGACAAGACTAAGGTATCCCTAGACTCCATCATCGCAACATTGACAACCTATGAGCTAAATAGTTTTGATGGTAGTGTTCAGAAGACTGAATCAACCTTTAGAGCATCTGTTGCACCATCTAGAAAAGGCAAAGAAGTTAGTACCAGTGGTGAATCAAGACAGAGCAGAGAAATGGATGATGAGGAGATCCTGATGGAATTTGAAGCTCTTCTTGCCAAGAGACTTCCTAAGGGAACCGGTAAATATAGAGGTAAGATTCCTTTGAAATGCTTTTCTTGTAACCAGATAGGACACATTGTTGTAAATTGTCCTAATGGTGATAACAAGGACAAACCAGAAAGGTTCAAGAAATTCAAAGGAGGAAACCAGAGAAATTGTTTTGTAGCAGTTGATGAAGGTGTCACTAATGAGGAATCAGAAGATGAAGTAAATGAAGATATTGTGTTTGTTGCAGTCAAGGAAGATGTGTCAGAAAAGAAGGCTCTTGTCTCCCACTTTGATAATTCCAATGAGTGGATTATTGATAGTGGCTATTCTCACCATATGACTGGTGACTAGAGAAAGTTTTTATCTTTGAAAGAGTATGATGGTGGTGTGGTTCATTTTGGTAATGATGCACCATGTATGGTCAAAGGTAGAGGGTCCATCTCTTTGAATGGAAAGAGAAGTGCTGACAATGTGTATTGGGTGGAAGGTCTTAGACACAACCTATTGAGTGTTGCCCATCTAAATGATAATGGACTCACTCTGGAAGTCAAAAATGGAGTGTGCAAAATCAAAGGAAAGAATGGTGAACTGATGGCCACCGGTATGCAGACCAAAGGTAACCTATTTCAACTGAATGCAAATATAAGTACATGTCTTATGGCTAAGTTTGATGATAGCTGGATATGGAATAGGAGACTCTGCCATGTAAGCTTTGATAACATTGTGAAGGCCAGTAAGATCAAGGTAGTTAGAGGACTGCCAGTGCTGAGCAAACCAAAAAATCCTTTGTGCAAAGAGTGTCAACTAGGGAAAATGTCTTCCTCAACTTTCAAAGGTAAATCTTTCACTCCAAACAATTTTCTTGATCTTGTGCATACTAATTTGTGTGGTCCTATGAAAACTAGGAGTGTGCAGGGAGATAGGTATTTTATGATTCTTACAAATGATTGCTCAAGAATGATGTGGGTCACATTCTTGAAGGACAAGTCTGAAGCCTTTGGAAAGTTCAAAGCTTTTAGAGCACTAGTAGAGAAGGAAAGTGGCAGAAGAATCAAATGCATTAGAACTAATCAAGGAGGAGAATTCACTTCTAGTGAATTCAACAAATATTGTGAAGAGAATGGCATCAAGAGGCAACTATCTGACCCCCAGACTCCACAACAGAATGGCTTAGTAGAGAGGAACACCCAGACTGTGGTTGAAGCTGCTAGAACTATGTTAATCCAAGGAAAGGTTGCTCACACCTTTTGGAGAGAAGCGGTGAGCATTGCAGTCTACACAATGAACCAGGTACTCATCAAAAAGGGTAAGGACAAAACACCTTATGAGTATTGGATCGGTAAGACACCAGTGGTAAGCTACTTTAGAGTATTTGGAAGTAAATGTTATATCAAGACGAGTGAACATCAGAGCAAGTTTGATGCTAAATGTGATGAGGGAATATTCCTGGGGTATTCCACAAAGAACAAAGCTCTCAAATGTTTCAACAATAGGACTCAGAGAATTGTTGAAAGCATCAATGTTAGAGTTGATGAAACCTCTAAGAAATCTGATGAAACTGACAGTGAGCAAGTAAGAAATGAATCAGTAGTAACCTTCTAGGAACCGGTTGCAAATCAGCCCAGTACTAGTAATTGTGCTCCTACACTAGTGGATGTTGATGCTGATGAAGATGAGGATGAAGAAGAAAATCAAGAGGAATCTGTTAAGAATATACCTAGGTATGTAAAACTCAATCATGATCCAAAGCAGATCATAGGAGACAAAGATGAAGGAATTCTTACAAGAAGAAAGGTCAAAGAAAGCTCATGTATGATCTCTAAATTTGAGCCTAAATCATTCAAAGAGGCACATAAAGATGAAGACTGGATCAAGGCAATGGAAGAAGAACTTGACCAGATAGAGAAGAATGGTACATGCTCTTTGGTACCCTAACCAGAGCATAAAAATGTCATTAGAACCAAATGGGTCTTCAGAAATAAGCTGAATGAGGATGGCATAGTGGTAAGGAACAAAGCCAGGCTGGTATGTAAAGGATATGCCCAAGAAGAAGGAGAAGACTATGGAGAAACCTTTGCTCCAGTAGCAAGATTGGAAGGAGTTCGTATGCTTCTTGCATATGCAGCTTTTAAAGGATTCAAGGTATACCAAATGGATGTAAAATATGCATTTCTAAATGGAATACTTGAAGAGGAGGTGTATATAGAGCAACCAGATGGGTTTTCCCTATCAAAAGACAGTGAAATGGTGTGTAGGCTACATAAAGCCTTGTATGGTCTGAAGAAGGCACCCATAGCATGGTATGAATGCTTGCACTCCCATCTTGTGAAGATTGGATTTGAAAGAACAAGTGAAGATAGCAATATCTACTTGAAATCAGAAGGAGATTAGATTCTGATCTGTGAAGTATTTGTTGATGACATAATCTTTTGTGGAGATGATAAAGTGAGTCATGACTTTGTAGATGAGATGAAGAAGGAATTTGAGATGTCACTCATAGGGGAGATTAAGTTCTTCATTGGACTGCATATTCAGCAAATGAAAGATGGAATTTTTATTATCAGTCCAAGTATGTCAAAGAGGTGTTGAAGACCTTTGGCATGGAAGACAACAAACCGGTTGGTACACCAATGGTGACCAGTTGTAAACTATCAAAAGAGGATGACTCAGTATTGGTAAATGAGAAGGAATACCATTCAATGATTGGTAAGTTGCATTATGTAGTGCATAACAGACCAGACATTGTGCATATAATGGGTATTACCGCTCGGTTTCAGCAAAGCCCAAGAGAATCCCACTTGGTAGCAGTCAAGCGGACTCTTAGATATTTGAAGGGAACTATTGACTATGGATTATGGTATCCATACAATGATGATTTCAATCTGAAAGTGTTCATAGATGTTGATTGGGCTGGAAATGTGGATGACCAGAAGAGCACAACCGGTGGTGCATTCTTTCTCGGTGGTAGACTGGTCTCATGGATGAGTAAAAAGCAGAGTTGTATCTCTCAGTCTACAGTAGAAGCAAAGTATGTTGTAGCTTTTATGAGCTGCACCTAGACTATTTGGATGAAGCATGTATTGAATGGCTTCAAAGTTCTTGTATTTGAATCGGTAAGTATATTTTGTGACAATACAAGTGAAATTAACATTTCCAAGAATCTAGTTTTACATGCTAGAACCAAGCACTTTGAACTCAAGTATCATTTCTTGAGGGAAAAGGTTCAGAACAAATAGGTGGTATTGGAACATGTTTCCAGTAAGGAGCAGTTAGCAAACATATTCACCAAGCCTCTATCGAAGGCTACCTTTACCTATTTGAGAGGAGAATTAGTGGTGCCACCCCTTCAAGAGGTAAACTAAAGGTTTGTGCTCCACATCAGTCAGATCTTACTTTGCTATATCTTTTTAGGATTGATGTGTTGAAGGATGCTACTCCTTAGGGGGAGCAGTATAGTGGAACAGGGAAGCTTGTGTCTCCACTTTGGCATTGTTGTCAAAGGGGGAGAAGATATTTGCAATATTAAGGAGAAGATGTGATGCAGAAAGAGAGATATCTTTGTATATTGCCATCAATGCTAAAGGGGGAGATTGTTGGCATATGTGCAGAATATGTTGACATGATGATATAGTGCTGTCATTGATGTCAATATGTTGAAGAAAGAACCGGTAATATGTTGAAGAGTGAACCAGTTTATTGAAGTTTAACAATTGGTAAAGTGAACCGGTATGCTATTGAGAACCGGTATATGTGAAACAGTGAACCGGTATGTTTGTTCAAGTGAACTGGTATATTGAAAGGTGAACCGACATATGGAATGTTTTCTATCAAGGTTTAATATGGTATGACTACCAGTTGGTAGTCTCAGCTTCAGGGTTTTCGGTTGAAGTGTTTCGAGCTTGTGTGATTCAACCGATGGTATTGTGTGATGAGGTAGTAGTATAATGGAGATCAGACCATGTTGCCACGTCAGCCTTGTGCAGGTGAATGATCTTGTATGAAGGAGATTGATCCTATCTACCTCGGGAATGTGCAAAGTCTCTGCAAACGATGGAGAACATGTGATAGGTTATCGCCTCCAAGAAGCGGTGAAGAACGAATGATGGAGAATGTCTTGAGATCCGTTCAAGACCGTTGTATTCAAGTGCAAAGTGTTCAATGGTCAAGATTGAACCGACTGATTTTCTCAACCTAAATGTTTAGGGTTTAGGGTTTATGTTACCGACCTATCTATTTCCTATAAGGTCAATGTTGTGTTTCATGTTGAAGTTGTTGGCAAATGTTTTGTGTGTATCTAAGTGCAAAGATACATTATTCTTGCCGGACCAGATAAGAGGGTTGATACCTGCAGAGTGTATGCAGAAGAAAGGAACTAAAGCGGATCTGCATTGGCATTGAGTGCTATTACCAGATCATTGTAATACCTGTTGATCTCTAATCACTTCAACAATTGGAAAGTCCCTTAACAGGGTAGTTTTAACCAACTTGCTGTAAATCCTTTAACAAGGTGACTCAAAGCCATTGAGTTCATAAAATCCTCTAACAAGGTAACCCTTGACAGGGTTTAACCCTTAACTGGGTATTCTAGCTATCCCTTAACTGAGTGATCCCTAACAGGATCAGTTCCTAATAGAACTTGTTGTAATAGTCCTTAAATGGACTAGGCTCCTAACAGAGCAGAATTCTAAAGAGTTCAAAAATAGCTTGTGGGTATTCATCCCCACCGTGGTTTTTCCTTGTTGGGTTTCCACGTGAAAAATATGTGTGTCATATGTGATGTCTTTTTCATGTGATGCTTTGTTATTTTCTGTTAAGTGGTGAATCATGTTGATCTAGCATGTTATTATATTTTTGATGATAGAATATATGTTTATGCATAAGGATAAAGTGGAAATGAGGAAGTAGGTTGTATGGAAAGGTAAGTGTTTTTGGTTTATGTCTTTTATAGTCTCATTATGTTTAACTGGTAGTAATCTAGTTTAGACCGGTATTTGTGTTTGTCTGTCAAGTGCATTGTTTGCAGTCAAACTGGTTCAAGAAATTTTTTTGTGTCTGTACTGATTCACCCCCCCTCTCAGTACTAGTTTGGTACTCACTGTTCATCATTGAGTTATCAGAGAATGAGATTACCTGAAGATGTGGTAAAACACTTTGCAAAAGACATAGTCTTCACTGTTACCACTGACTTGTTGCAAGAAATTAAGCCTAGAGAGGAAGAGATGGAAGATATGAGCTATGAGGTTAATCGTGATTTACTGGTTGGCTATGCTAATACCCTGTTAGCATCGCCTAAAGATAAACATCAGGCAAAATTGGACACTGTGGCATTCCAAGTTGTACCAATACAAACCGGTACTATACCTATAGCTAATGTGAAAGGAAAGAAAAAGAATTCTAATGAAAAATCTCCTATGATAAAGGCCATAAGGGTGACTCAGAGTGTTCTAACCAAAAAGGAACCAACACCTAAAGTATATGTAAAGAAGGAGAGTGCACCAAAGAAGAGAAATTGAAAATTGATTTTGCAACTAGAGTCTGAGGGAACAGATTCCGAAGAAAAACCAAAGAAGGAAAAAGCAACCGGCAAAACATCTAAGAAGGTAAAGGTAGTGCCAAAGGCAACTACACCTATTGATATATCTACCTACAAACCTGACACAATTTTTGAGAGAACAATGAAGACACTAGGAAGGAATAGGTTTGACAATGTCAAAGAATATTTTGATTCTTTCATTGAAGATGAGTAGAAGAAAGTCATTCAATAGGTAATCACTTATTTGGGTCATTACAATATATTTCCGCATGACTTGGAAAAGGATATTTCAATCTCTTTGTATAATACTCTTTTAGATAAATGGGAGGAAGCTATTCAATTGAAAAAGAAAATTATTGATGAAATATTTGTACAATATTTTCCCAATTTATCCTCGGGTGGAATTAATGCTTTAGTTGAGCAATACAAAGTACATTTTGATTTTAAAATGAGAAGATTGAAGCTTCTTAATGCAAAAAGGCTAGTTATTGAGTCTCAGACACATCAGATAGCCTGTGTAATCAAATAGAGGGAAGAACTCATCCACTCTAGAAATAAGGATAATACTATAGATGATGTTCCTCTACTAGAAATGGATGAAGAGGAGATTGTTCAAACTAACATAGTCTATCCAATCAAGAAGAAGGATGATTCCATTATTCTTGTTGATAAAGATGATTAGAACACAGTGGACCTATCTGGAGACAACACTAGACCAGATATGGAGCCTCCTACAATTACTGAAGTACAGGTTACATTAGTTGATCAACCGGCTATTCAACTAAAAGTAGATAATGAACCAGCAACAGAATGACTAGAGAAACCCCAATCTCCACCGGTCATTGAAATTACTCAAAAGGAGTCTTCTGAAAAAGTTGTCACCCAGTTACCTGAAAAGACAACAAAGAAGAATATAGAGAGAGCTATCATTAAGAGTGTACCTCCTGAACCAGTGAAGCATAAACTACTTGAAGATGATGATGATTCTTTAAGTATTTCAGGACCCATTGATATGAACACTTTGAGTGCATCAGAAATGTTGAATATTGCCTAATGTTATGCAATCTAGAGCACGTAAGAAGAGACTGAAAGAGAAAAGGATTGAAGCAGAGACAATTCAGAATATAGTAGAAATTTTATCTAGATTACTTCCAGAAATAGTTATTGCACATCTTCCTACACCCATTAGAAAACTTGGTCAATTAGTTGCAGATGCATCTGATCAAATCAAGTCACTTGAAGATGCTTCTCAATTGTCTGCTGAGAAGAGCCACAAGAAGAAATATGGAGATAAACTAGCAAAGAACATTGAAAGTGGAAAAATGGCTCTATCTCATAATGGAAGTTTGTTGAGAAAATCTATTGAATCTGGAGGAAAGTATCTTGCCTTTACCTCCAATGTTTCTTTCTTTTATTCTGACATTTATAATAGTCAAGTTGAAACAAAGAAAGAAATGGAAAGGATATGCAAGGAATATGTCCCACTCCAGGACTCCATTCATGCCTTTAACCAGTTTGTAGATGATTTGCATGACAAATTGGACAAGAATGATAATGAGAAGGCTAAGAGACTCTGATCTGTAAAAGAGCTCAAGAGTCTGCTCACTTCATAGGTCAACATTCTTCAGAGAGCCTACTCCAATGCAAAAGCTATTATTGCTACTCTTGAAACCTGCATGCTAGACTCAATGGAAAAATTCCATTCCCAGTTGATGTCTACATTTGAGTATACTGCTAACATACTGGAATCATGGGAAAATGCTTTATCACAGATGAAGCACAACTTCAATGCCATTTTTATGAGATTAGCCAATGCATGAATTTTTTTTAAAGCTGTTAATATATGTTGAACACTTTGATACAGATTTTCTATATATATGTATATATTTTACTTTTTCATTTTGGCATTGTTGTCAAAGGGGGAGTAGAAATATGTATGTGTGTTTTTGAAAAAAATATACTTATACATACATTAAGGGGGAGTATGAGTATATGTGTAAATTTGTTGTGTATGCACACTTAGCGGTATTGTATTACTCTAAAAAATTTCTAAGTGTTTCCATCAATGCCAAAGGGGGAGATTGTTGGCTTGATGATGATTGTAATGTATTCATCACTTGTTGTCATTGATGGAACAATCTCACACACACATATGATTACATTGACTATCGGTGTAACTTCAATTGGTTTACACTATCAACCGGTATGTTTAAGGTTTATCTCTAACTAGTACTTTGTGTCAACCGGTATGTGCATAAGAGACAACCCGTGGCTACACTAAGTCAGCATCAAAATGAAGATGAAGATGGAGATCAAGCAGAAGATTCTAGGACAACAGTTCACATGTTTTGTTCCAACTGGTATTCACTGTTCTAACCGGTATCTAATTTTGTGATGAGTCACTAGCACTAACTTCTTGGCGGTCATTTGTAATGAGTTTTGATCACTTGTCTAGATACACTGCACCTAGGAAATTGTGTTTTTATTTGCTTAGGCTGACATAAGATTTGAATGTCTATGTAAGACATCTTAGTGAATCATTTGAGAGATATAGAGAATGATGTTATGTGAATACTGATATGCATCAAGAGTGATAAGTGTTAAGATGAAGAGCTGTGTTGAATGTACTTAGAAGGATCTGACCAAGCAAGTATTGTGCTACTCAGAATAGATCAAACCATTCTTGTTGTTTTCTAATCATCACAACAAAATCAAATCCCCTAAATGGGTAAGCTCTAACAAGATTCATTGTACAAATCCTCTAACAAGGTGATCCATTATTTTGGATTCTCAAATCCTCCAACGAGGTTACTTCTAACAGGGTAGTAATCTTAACAGGGTATAAGCTTTTAATCAAGCTTTAGGATCTCTAACAAGATTCGCTCCTAGAAGAGAATTTTGTAGACCTTAACTGGTCAGTTATCTATTATTGCAGATAGTTAACTTGTGAGTTCCATCTCACCATGGTTTTTACCTATTTGGGTTTTCCATGTATAAACACTTGTGTTATGGTGGATGCTTTACTTTTTGTGGATGTTGTTATATCATTTTGGATAGCATGTATTTTGTTTAAATGGTTGGTTAAGTTCATCTACCAGTTAGTGTTTGAAGTAGTGTTTTATTTGGTGTCATTGACTCACCCCCCCTCTCAGTGCTTTTCAAGTCCATCAACATGTTGTTTCCCTCTGGTTAGGGGTTATTACCCTCTTGAAGCTGCATTGTTTTGATTTGATAGATTTGACTCTATTGGTGTTTGGGATATATTGGCCCTCCTTTTATTTATCCTTAGATGAGGTTTCTTGATGCGGTCATTGTTATCATCCCCTCTTTCCACTATTTTTCCTATCCTAATCAAGCAAATAATGATCTTGGTAGTTTAGTGTTTTGGAATTCGTGGGCTTGGAACCCTTTTGGGGCTTTGGTTGGCTTATCTTTGGTTGTTTCTTCAATGATGTGTGTTTAATAGTAGTCTAATATTTCATTAGTTTCCCCATCATTGTCACCTTTTGAGGTGTAGATAGTGTTGAGTGTTAAGGAGGCCCCTTTTTGTTGTGGATCTTCATCCTCTATATAGACTATTTTTATGGATAGTGATTTTATTCTTGTTATTGTTCCTATAAAGGTGGTGTCCACTTAATTAAATGAATTTATTTTTTTAATTATCACTTATCCAACCATTAATTAAATTAAGATTTAATTAATGTCCCCTTTCTGCTATTCAGCCATTAATCAAATTTAATATTTGATTAATTAACTTTTCTTTTGTTAATTGAATAAATCCTATTTATTTGATTAAATCCCCCTTCCACATTTAATTCAATTTACATTTAATTAAATTCACCTTTTGATATAAATAAATTAATATTTATTTATAAAATCCCCCTCCAACTTGTGTTTTCCTACAAATGCAAGTTGCAATTTTTTAGTTGAGATAAATCATTTTATTTTAATTAAAAATCCTAATTTATTCCACTTGCACGGTTGGATTGTTATTACTTGATGTTACTTTCTTTTATGCATACTAGTTAATAAGTGGATTTGTTAATAAGGTTAAAAATATTCTAACCAGCAGAACACTAATTCACCCCCCCCCCCCCCTCTCAGTGTTCTTGGATCCCATCAATTGGTATCAAAGCCTGGTTCCTCGAAATAAGTCTAACAGCTTGAGGAAGATCCTAAATCCGGAATCCATGGAGATGAGTATAGAGAATGAACTTGAAGTAGCACTTGAAGACTATGATGCTGAAAGGTTAAAGAACTTGAAGATACAAGATGAGTGGAATTCTAGAAAGGAATTCATCCTTACCTTGCAGGAGAGGTTATCATCTGCTCAAGCTAAAAGGAAGAAACTCCTACAAAGTTTGGATGATGAAGAGAAGAATGCCCTTAAGGAATTATGCTAGAAGTTGAGTCAGGAGAATGGTGTGATGAATTAATGAAATGCAAGCCATAACCATGAGGATATCCAAGGAGATTGAAGATCGAAAGAAGAATGAAGAAAATCTTGCTATATCTCTAAAAGACAGATCTAAGGAATGCACTAGGTTGGCGCATGAGAACGATGTGTTGAGAACTGAATTGGTGCAATCACAGAACAATGAGCAAGAGATGGAAAGAATGATAACAATCCTAAGAGGAGATCTAGATGTTGAAAATGAATAAAAAAGACAAGCTTAAGGCCAGCTCTGCAAATCTTGATGAATTATTAAAGGATCAAAGAGATATTGGAGACACTAGAGATCTTGGATTTGAGCATGGAGAAAGCTCCGGTACTACAAATTAGGATGACACATCCAGTCAAAAGGTCAACTAGAATTAGAAATAATTAGTAAGACAACCCAATGCACATAAATTTAATGGTAGATGCTTTGTTTGCAATAAGTTTGGTCATAGCAAAAGTCAATGCAGGAATAGAGAAAATCAGAATAATAATTTAGTTCACGATCAGTGGTCAAATTGTAAAAAGTATGGTCATAGGACAAAAGATTGTAGAATGAATGTGAGATGTCATGCATGTGGAAATTTAGGGCATACGACTAATCAATGTAGGTCAAGGAATGATCAAGGATACAACAAGGTAATTTAGAAGAACAATGTTACTTGCTATGCATGCAACAAAATAGGACACATTGCCAAATATTGCAGAAGCAAGAATACATTGGAAAGAAATGACACATCCAATGAGAAGGGAAAGAAAAAGGTTGATGAAATCCATCAAGCTCATACAAAATAGTGGGTTAGGAAGTGTAAAGATCAATTGGTAGAGGAAAATTCCCTAGTTACTCAACCGGTAGAGCAGAATGTTCCTACACCAGCAGGAAACTCATCCAGTAAGTAAGGCATTAGCCTTAGGGATAGGAAAATTGATGATAGATCCTACATTACCACCAGTAGTGGTTTGAAAGATTGGTTCTAATCTTGGAGAAGTCAGCCTAAAGGATAACTAGCACTGAGATAATGGATTTTGAATCCGATATGATATACCGACATGCATTAATGTCAATAAGAAATTAGGGTTTTGCAAAATAAAAGGGAAAAGTTGCTTCATTTTTATCACACAACACTTAGAGTTAAGTAGAGCGAAGCAGATAAGGTGATGAAAGGTGATTAAGAGAATTTTTTGGCAATTTCCAGTATTTTTAGAGCGGATTTTTGAGGGTTTTCACTAGCATAGGTTGAGAGGTATTTTCTCTATTTTCAATCTATTTTTTTAAAATCAAAAGGGCTCTCGAATCTGCTCCTACTTCACAAGATGTGACTACCCCTTTTATGGTGGACATTAAGGATCATCCACGTTCAAAATTCAAGCAATGCCACCAAACTGCAAAGGTTGATGACTCAATTGACACATTTTATAGGGTTCTTGATGGAGTTCTCTTTGTGGAAGATGTGAGAGCCTATATTCATTGTACTCTGGAGGATCTGGGATCTTCAGAGATTAAGTCGGTATACATGTCCACTTTGTTGAACAAGGATGGGTTGATCAAACCGAAATTTCAAATTCTGAAGGATCAGGTTTTCACCAATATTTTGGAGATGCCCGAGTTTGAGGATGAGATGATTCGGTACATGCTGAGCGGAGTACATGGTGAGTTCATGTGGCTTGATCAGTCCTACAACATCACAAAGTAGGCAATTCATGCTATCACCGATTTACCCCAGGTCGAATAGAAACTGGGCAAGAGGAAGATTTTGAATAATGAAGTGAACAAGCTAATCGGTGCCACATTTGTGCAGTGTCATAAAATTGCAACCCGAGTAATTTTTGATTGCATTAGGGTCCTCACACATGCAAGATCAAATCCTTTAGCTTGATCAAAGATCAAATACTACTCAACCCTCAGAAACAACTTCTTTCTTGGCCTCTGCATCACCCTGTGCACATTCTGCCCTAGAGAAAGGGGCAGGATAGGGGCATGGCACCCCTGTCCCCCCTAGGATAGTGGCATGGCACCCTTTTCCTCCAAAAATAGGGGTGTGGTACCTCTGTCCCTACCTTATTTTGGGGTAGGACACTTCCTAGGGTTGCATTGTTGGTTGTGGATTAGGTGGGAAACTCCCCCGATGTCGGCTTGTGACAAAAATCAAATTTGCTAACATGTATTTAAGGGGAATTCATCCTCTCATTTTCATAAGTTCAATAAGGTGGAATTTTGATAAGGTCATGTTGTATAAGAGATCAAGCATTAAAGAGAATTCAAGCATTCTTTTCCAGCATTGAGCATTCTCAAGTCTCCCTTCAAGGGTAGGTGTTGCATTCAAGTCAAGGATTCAACAATTGAAGAAGAGATTGATTCCAACATTCAATTCCACACAAGCATTTCTATCAACATTGCTACCACAACCTCCCTTGAGGTGAGTTACAATTTAGTCTTTCATTTACATCTAATTACAAGTACTTTCTTTCATTACTTGGTTATTTCTAAAACTGGTGTTTGACCTAAAGGCAAATCCCCAATCCCAACCCATTTTCCTCTCTTTCCTATGTGTAGGTTGTAGGTGCATAAATGTACTTTCAAATTCAAGCTCCATTTACAGAGGCAGAAAAACCCTTTTTGTTTTGTGGATTTTTCGGAGGACCGTGTACATTCCTGCCACGGTCAGAGCAACTTTTCCTCAAATTCGCAGGGCAACTTCATCCCATATTCTGATCTCAAGTTATAATCAATTCTTTGTCACTTTTGTGCTACATAATTCAATTCCTCCGTTTCTTCAAAACCCTAATGGAGTCCTATTTTTACATTTGTGCCTTAATTTCACCCATCTAGAGGTCGTAAAATTCGCTAATTTTTCGGGGTTAGCTTTGAATTCATCGTAATATTCATCCCTGAAAATTTTGAAAAAAGTTGGTCGGACCATGTGTGTTCCTGTCACAGTCCTCGACTTTTTTCTTGAAATTTTGGAAGACTTTTATGAATGAATTTAATAGCATAAATCTAGAAGATTGGTTGATTTTGTCGATTTTTGACCCCTCTAGAATCAAAAATAGCTCTGAAATTCAACATTTCAAATTTAAAGAAATTTTTTAAATTTAAGAGGTTAATTATTGTCTGCCCTGATTTTAAAAATTCTGATTTTAAAATTAAGTGGTATTTCCTTGGCCTTAATTTTAAAATTTCAATTGTCTTTCATTTTTGGAAATTGTGTCATCCTTTTCCCCCAAAAAAGTTCAAATTGTGTAATCATTATTTTCTTAAATTTTGTATTAATCAATTTTGTAAGCTTTGCTCCAAAATTCAAAATTCAAATTTTACCTCTAGTGCATGAGTTTTACCACTATTAGTCCTACCTATCCTATCCCCATTAGACGAAGCATTAGAATTAAGGCTTCCCAAGTTTTAATTACTGAGGAGATGGAGCCTAATTTGGGTGACTTCTTTAATGAAGATCATGCTAATTCTTCCCATCCTAATCATGTTCCTATTCACCCCATTGATGAATCCCATGATGAAGAAGAAGCTTTAACTAGGGATTCTATAGATCAACTTTCAACATTGGACAATCAATTTGATAACTTTCAAGAATGGATGTCCCAAGAATACCCTAATAGTGAATCTCTTCCATTAATTGAAGGCCTTAAGCACATGGTTCAATGGAATTGATATATTGCATGGCATTGCACATATTGTTGATTCTAATGTCATGCCTATCAAGAGTTGTGCTAAAACCCTAGGTTATTCACAACCTTCAACACAAGTCAATCCTTCTATTCTTTTGACTATTCTTATGACTAGTATTCCTACTTTTACCTCTGTTGGCATTCTACACTCTTATGAGAATAGTTGATGTTGTCACTGATGGCAACCAATTGGTGACTCACCGATAATTGGTTTCTACATGCCCGACATCACAAACTTCATGCACTGGCAAACACCGGCACCGATAGACACTTACACCAACATTCAGATTACATTGACAACAAAGCATACCGGCACTCCAGTCGACATGGGATAAACTTCTGTTTATTGTAATATAATTATCTTTTGTAAGCCGACATGGTATATTGTAAAAGACTCATATATGTATGAGATCTTATAGATCATTTTGAGAGTGGAGGAGATAATATGTATGGTAGAAAATAATTGTTTAGTGGCAGCGAAGGTTTTTGGATAAGGTATCTATTTGATCTTAAAGTGGTACTGAACCTGGCATTAGAGATGCTATTTTGAGTAGTACATTGTGATACTTCTGATACTTAAAGATAAGTATAGATGCCAAGCTAATAATATGAGAGGGGGGTGAATCATACAAAATTAATCTTCCATAAAAACATCAGATTCAACCTCGGTAACATATACTTCAGTAATATAACCAAAATTGCTAAACATGCAAACTCAAAAGCATATAAACATCATAACACTCATAACACCAGATTTAACGTGGAAACCCAAATAGGGAAAATTCCACTATGGGATTTTGAACCCACTAAGAAATATACTCTTCTAGAGTATGCTCGGTTAAAAGAAAATCTTGTTAAAGATTACAAACACATTGCTAGATGTGACCCGGTTAAGGGATTTCCCTCAGATCTGTTAGGATCTTCACCTTGTTAGAAGTGACCTTGTTAAAGGATTTCAAACACTCAATCAGAATGTCAGCTTGCTAGAGGGTTTTACAAATAAAAACTGTTAAGTCCACTCGGTTAAGAGATTTTCTGTCACTTCACAAAATAACAGTAATAAAAATCTATCTGCAACTTCACATCTAAAATTCTAAAGTAGATTCTTATTTTCTCAATACAATATAGACATAGAACTAATCTTGTCCATCTGTTGGGCTCTATACTCTATTATTCAAAACAAGTCTTCAAGCTTCTGTGCTCGGTAATCACTACGTAGCATCCCTGTGCATACACTTACCCACCTGCATTGTTTATCAATAGTTCCCTATTTATAAACAATTCACCAACAACTTAATCTCCTTGATCACATTTCCCATGATCAATCATAGCCATCAAATCTTCAAACTTTGACTAGGTTCAATGTATCCTTAGATCTGAAAATGTTTTACCTTGCCTTGGAACTTGCATACATTTCTTGGAACTTGTGCTAGGGTATTGCAGTTCAATCTGAGCTATAGATCTTCCTACCGATTATCCTTTGCCATAGATTCTTTAACAAACTTCATTCACGACATACTGATCATTTAATCATAGCCAGCTCATCAGCTTCCTTCATTAAATAATGCTTTTATTCATTCAATGCATTCTGTCATTACTCGGTTGCAACTCGATAAATACTAAACTTCACTCGGTAGACATTCTGCCTTCATTAACCGATAGCGATAACCTTAGGGTTATCGACTAGGTTCCTTAGGGTTTACCGACTAGGTTCTTTGCTCGGTAACATAGTATAGTATTAACCTTTCAATCAATAAGATATGTAGGATACCAAAACAATCTAATCATCATGATCTCATGATTGTCTAACTCAGTAATAGTTGCCCATTGAATAACTTATTTCTCCCCTTATCCATTATATTCTATCCGTGTCTTTTACCAAATCATACTTCTCAAGATATGGCAACATCATACTGAATTAGAAAATCAATTTCTTGACATAAATGACAAAATAATAATATTAAGATAGTAAACATCCTTAATTAGTTTTATCCATAATCATCAACAACCTTCTCAATATCCTTATCGAAATTCCAACAACCTCCCCTTGTCTGTTATAATGCCAAATGCCAACAATCTCCTCCTTTGGCATTGATGGAAAAACCAATTGATTTGACCTAATTGATTCGGATTGCTGTGAGATTCTAAAATGCTGAAATGCTCTCCCCCTGTCATCAGAATTCTCCCCCATACATTAGTCTTCTCCTCTTCTCTTCTGTCTTCTTCCCCTTTGACAACAATGCCAAAAAGTAAAGAACTAAAACATAATTTCTTCCTGTATGAAGTGATTTCCTGCTATTATGTGTCAACTTAGTCTCGGTCAGAGCATTTATGTCTTCAATTCCTATTCCCTGTATTATTTATGCTTTCACCGAACTCGGTTAGTGAGTAGAAGATAGGGGTAGGACCCCTAACTTACTTCTGAGATACACAAAAGTGTCCCTTGGCAGTGGCTTGGTGAAGATATTTGCTATTTGTTCCTTTGTGCTAACATACTCCAATACCACTTTCTTCTCTTGCGCTTCTTCTCTAAGATAATGATATTTGATAGAGATGTGCTTTGTCTTAGAGTGCATAACAGGATTCTTTGAAATGTTAATGGCACTAGTATTGTCATAGAATATAGTTATTGGCTCGGTAACTTTCTCATTTATACCTTCCAACAGTTGTTTGATCCATGCTATGTTGGTACAATTCAATGCTGCAGCAATGTATTCAGCTTCTGCTGTTGACTATGAAACACATCCTTGTTTCTTGCTAAGCCAACTCACTTGTCTTTCTCCTAAAAAGAAAGCTCCTCCACTTGTGCTTTTTCTGTCATCAATGTTGCCTGCCCAATCAGCATCAGTAAATTTTTTTAAATCAAAATCATTTCTTTTATGATATACTAAGCCATAATCCTCAGTGCCTTTCAAGTATCTAAAAATTCTCTTGATTGATGTCATCTGTGTTTCCTTAGGATCTGTAGAGAATCTTGCAACTATACCTACTGCATGTGCTATGTCTGGCCTGTTGTGAACAACATATTGCAACTTTCCAATCATGGATCCGTAAAGTGTCTCATCAGCAGACGTAGATTCATAATTCTTTGATAATTTATAGTTGGTAGTCATAGGAGTACTTACTGGTTTCGAATCCTGCATTCCAAATTTCTTCAAGATTTCCTTTATGTACTTGGATTGAGTAATGAAAATCTCATATTTCATTTGCAGTATCTGTAAACCTATAAAATATTTTATCTCACCGATTAATGACATCTCAAATTCTTTGCTCATTTTCATTTCCAAAGTTCTTACATAGAGAGTCATTTCCACAAAATATAATATCATCAACAAATACGGCTGAGATCAGTATTCCATTTTCATCATTCTTCATGTAAATATTGTTGTTTTCACTTATTCCTATAAAACCAATCTTGATTAAATAAGAGTGCAATCTTTCATTCCATGCTCTAGGTTCTTGTTTTAGACCATATAAAGTTTTGTTCAATTTACATACCTGATCTTTATTATTGTCTTCAGCAAATCCTTCAGGTTGTTCAATAAAAACTTCTTCTTCTAATATACCATTTAGAAATGCAGATTTGACATCCATTTGATATACCTTGAAATTCTTGTAAGCAGCATATGCCGACAATGTTCTTACTCCTTCAAGTCTTGCTACAGGTGCATAAGTCTCACCATATTTAATTCCTTCTTCTTGGGCATAACCTTTGCAAACTATTCTTGCTTTATTTCGAATGACCTCTCCTTTTTCATTTAACTTGTTTCTGAAAATCCATTTTGTACCGATTACATTTTTGTCCTTTGGTCTTGGGACCAGTGTCCATGTGTCATTCTTCTTGATTTGATCAATCTCTTCTATCATAGCATTTATCTAATCTTCACTGTTAAATGCCTCTTTCACTATTCTTGGTTCAAATTTAGATATCAGACATGTGTTCTGTCTCAGTTTGTTCCTTGTCATCATTGGATCATCCTTATCTCCTATAATCTGACTTGGTGCATGATGTCTTCTAACATATTTGGCTAATACAGGCTCGGTAGGCTCTGTATGTTCTTCTTCATCACTTGGTAACTGGATATTCTCTTCATTTCCTTCTACATTTTTCTTGGTAGGACTTGTCGGTTGAACATAGACAAATTCATCATAATCTTTTGGTTCCTTGGAATTTCCTTCATCATTTCTTTCTGCAAATTCATCAATTTTCACATTTGCACTTTCTACTATTTTGTTAGATGATTTGATTAGACATTTAAATGCTTTACTTCTAGAAGAATAACCAAGAAATGTTCCTTCTTCAGTTTTCTATTCAAAATTGCTATTTCTATCATCCTTGTGTACATAACATCTACTTCTAAAGATTTTAAAATAACTTACATTAGGTTTCTCATCATACCAGCTTTCATAAGGTGTCTTCAAAGTTCCTTTCTTCAATTGTACTCAGTTCAAGGTGTAAACTGCAGTGCTTATTGATTCTCTCCAAAATGTTTGTGGCACTTTCTTTTCAATCATCAGGGTTCTGGCACAATCCACAATAGATTTGTTTCTTCTCTCAGCATTTCCATTTTGCTGTGGAGTTCTCGGTGTAGAGACCTGTATTTTTATACCATGATCATTGCAGAATAAGTTGAACTCATCAGATGTGAACTCTCCTCCTCTATCTGATCTAAGACATTTAAGTTGTCTTCCTGTTTCATTTTCAACTCTTGCCTTGTACCATTTAAACATTTGAAAAGCTTCTGATTTTTCTTTTAAAAACATTACTGACATCATCCTTGAGTAATCATCCACAAATAATATGAAATATTTATCACCGTAATAACTTTGAACTTTCATAGGACCATAAAGATTAGTGTGCACAAGATCTAAAATTCCCTTAGAAGTGTAGGACTTACTTGTAAAGCTTGATCTTGTCATTTTACCCATTTGGCATCCTCGGCACATAGCATTCTCAGGTTTTTCAAGACTCGGTAGACCTCTTACTCGGTGCTTCTTGCTTATTTTGATCAGATTATCAAAATTTACATGACAAAACCTTTTATGCCATAACTAGGTATCATCTATCTTTGCATACAAACATTTATTCCAAGTTGAGTTAAAGTGAAATGTGTTACCTTTTGTTTGTGTCTCGGTAGCAGCTAACTTTTCATGCTTGTCATGAACTTTGACAATTCCTTTCTAAAATTCTATTTGGTATCCTGTATTGTTTAGCTATGCTACACTCAACAAATTGTATTTTATACCTTCAACCCAATAAACATCATTGCATCTTGCATTGTAAACAAGTGTTATGGATCCTTTACCTCTTACCGAACATGGTGCATCATTACCAAATCTTACATAGCCTCCATCATAATCTTCTAACATAACAAACTTGTGTTTATCACCCTTCATGTGATGTGAGCATCCACTATCTATGATCGAAGAATCATTAGTATTTATGTGAGATATAAGGGCTTTTTCTTCATACCTTTCTTCATCTGATCCATCTTTGATGGCGACATAAACTACTTCCTCTGTATCAGTTTCATCTGATTTATCATCATTGGATTCCTCACCAGCTATTAAGCATGACTTTCTATCTCTTCTTCTTAAGTCTCGGTGTCCTCTATAATGATTATCTTTCTGTCTATCATCTTAGTAATCTCTCTTTTCATTAGAATCTTTTTCAGGATAGTTATAAGCCATATGTCCTATCTTATCACAATTGAAACATTTCAAAGGTAGTTTTCCTTTATACTTACCTTTGCCTCTCGGTAACCTTCTGGCTAATAGTGCTTCAAACTCTTCTTGCTTTCTGATTTCCTCATACAGTTTGTGTACTTCCTCCATGTTCTTGCGAAATCTTTCACTTGCTCCATTGTGATCCCCTTTAGTGTACTTACTCATTCTATCATTGTAATCATCAGATTCACCAATATGAAAAGAACTAAATGCAGATTCAACTTTATTTACCGATGACCCACTATTATCAAAGTTACTTAACTCAAATGCATGTAGCTTACCAATAGTAGCATCTAAAGAAACTGGCATATTAGATACAGACCTCAATTCATTGATTGTAGAGACTCAGATTGCATAGGCCAATAGAAGGGTTCTTAACAACTTACTTGTTATATCCTTTTCTTCAATAGTTCCACCTACTCCTTTGATTTGATTGACAATCTCCTTTAGTCTTGTACTGTACTAGGTTGTGTTCTCACCTTCATTCATCCTCATAGATTAAAGTTGTCCTTTTAGACTCTCCACCTTTTCTCTCTGAACATGTTCATCTCCTCCATACACAGATATGAGCTTGTCCCACATTGCCTTGGCATCATTGCAGCCTTCTAGATCATTAAACTTTGAATCGGTCAATGCAGATGTTATTTCAATCATTGCTTGAATATGTTCTTGCTTTGCCTTTATCTCTTCCATTGTCAATGGATAGGTGCTCGGTGTGATGAAATCATTCTCCAGATAATATACAACATATTCTCCAACTCTTGATAGGTGCAGCTTCATCCTTTTCTGCCATGTAGAGAAACTTGACTTGTTCAGCTTCGGTGCATCCCTCTTATACATCTTTGGATCTTTTCCTTGAGTACCTTTAAAATTTTCCTTCCAGAGTCCAAAGTTCTGATACCAATTGATAGTTCTGATACTTAAAGATAAGTACATATGCCAAGCTAATAAGATGAGAGGGGCGGGTGAATCATACAAACTTAATCTTCCATAAAAACATCAGATTCAACCTCGGTAACATATACTTCAGTAATATAACCAAAACTGCTTAAAATGCAAACTCAAAAGCATATAAACATCATAACACTCATAACACCAGATTTAATGTGGAAACCCAAATAGGGAAAAACCACTGTGGGATTTCAGACCCACTAAGAAATATACTCTTCTAGAGTATGCTCGGTTAAAAGCAAATCATGTTAAAGATTACAAACACATTGCTAGATGTGACCTGGTTAAGGGATTTCCCTCAGATCTGTTAGGATCTTCACCTTGTTAGAAGTGACCTTGTTAAAGGATTTCAAACACTCAATTAGAATGTCACCTTGCTAGAGGGTTTTACAAATAAGACTGTTAAGTCCACTCGGTTAAGAGATTTTCTGTCACTTCACAAAATAATAGTAATAAATATCTATCTGCAACTTCACATCTAAAATGCTAAAGTAGATTCTTATTTTCTCAATACAATATAGACATAGAACTAATCTTGTCCATCTGTTGGGCTCTATACTCTGTTATTCAAAACAGGTCTTCAAGCTTATGTGCTCGGTAATCACTATGTAGCATCCCTGTGCATACACTTGCCTGCCTGCATTGTTTATCAACAGTTTCCTATTTATAAACAATTTGCCGGCCACTTAATCTCCTTGATCACATTTTCCATGATCAATCATAGCCATCAGATCTTCAAACTTTGACCAGGTTCAATGTATCCTTAGATTTGAAAACGTTTTACCCCGCCTTGGAACTTGCATACATTTCTTTTAACTTGTGCTAGGGTATTGCGGTTCAATTTGAGCTGTAGATCTTCCTTCCAATTATCCTTTGCCATAGATTCTTTAACAAACTTCATTCACAACATACCAATCATTTAATCATAGCCAGCTCATCAGCTTCCTTCATTAAATAATGCTTTTATACATTCAATGCATTCTGTTATTACTCGGTTGCAACTTGGTAAATACTAAACTTCACTCGATAGACATTCTGCCTTCATTAGCCGATAGCGATAACCTTAAGGTTTACCAACTAGGTTCTTTGCTCGGTAACATAGTATAGTATTAACCTTTCAATCAATAACATATGTAGGATATCAAAACAATCTAATCATCGTGATCTCATCATTGTCTAACTCGATAATAGTTGCCCATTGAATAACTTATTTCTCCCCTTATCCATTATATTCTATCTGTGTCTTTTACCGACATCTTTATACTCATCAAATCATACTTCTCAAGATATGGCAACATCATACTGAATTAGAAAATTAATTTCTTAACATAAATGATAAAATAATAATATTAAGACAGTAAAAATCCTTAATCCGTTTTATCCATAATCATCAACAACCTTCTCAATATCCTTATCAAAATGCCAACAATCTCCCCTTGTCTGTTATAATGCCAAATGCCAACACATTGTATTGGATTTAATTATCCATTTTGTAGTCAGTGTGACTCTTCATTGAGTAGTGAGCTCTAGACTATTGGCCTCCCTGCATGTGCAGGCCCCTTATTGTAATTAGAATTTATTCATTGGCCAGTGAGTAAATATTGTGGGTCACAAATCCCACCGAGGTTTTTCCCACGCTGGGTTTTCTCGTTAAATATCTTGTGATATGGTGTGTTTCTATGTTGTCTCTATTTTTTCTGTTTACTACAATAATTCTTATTTACCGGTACACTATTTTGGGTTGCAAAGTTATCAATAAGTTTAAATATTCTGCTAATCGGTTAGACACTGATTCACCCCCCCCCTCTCAGTGTCTTTGGGATTGTCATTGCATCTAACTATTGGTATCAAAGCTTGGTCCTCTATTTGCAAAAGAATAATAGGGTATGTGCAAGCTAATGAGTCACAAATTCATGGAAGTTTGTGCATTGGAAAACGTGCTCCACAGAACGGGCCCCCATTTTCAAAAAATGGGGGCCCGTTCTAAAAAGACGGGGACCCGTTAATGGTTCGGCCTCTCGAGACGAAAGGTGACGGGGGGCCGAAGCTAAATAAAATGGGCCCCCATTTCTAAACAAAACAGGGGCCTGTTTTTAAATAACGGTGGTCCATTTTGAAAAAACAGGTCCCCGTTTTTAAATTCTATTTTTACCATTTTTTTGGGCAAATTTTTCATTTTCACCATGATAGTGAATTGACAAGAGGAGATCAAAAATGGCCCCCTGTGCTGTGGTTTCCATTTCAAGCCTCCACCACTATCCCAGGTACACATTCAGTCATCTATTTTCACATTTCATAATTTTCTTGTATATATATATATTTTTTTGTGTATTATTTAGTTTTTTTTGTATTATTTTTTTATTTTTTATAGTAGCCTCTAATTAAATTATTTTTTATATTTGTAAATTCTTGATTTTGATCTAAAATATTTTTGAACAGTTAACCCTAAACCCTAATCAACAAATTTAGAAATCAAAACCAAACCTAGATAATTAACAAAATGAAATCGACACAAGCAAAAAAATGAAAATGAAATGGAAACAAAAACAAAAACGTTCGAAAAGGAAATCAAAATAAAACCAAACATATGTACCTAAATTGTTCTTAATCCTCATTAGGTAATACAAAAGTTACCACTAAATTAGTATAACCTTAAAAGTAATTAACATTACTCTTCAAATTTTAGATATCAAAGTTTAGGCTTAGGTTTATGCCATGTCATGGCATAAAGGTCCTATTATGGTCCTATTATGTCATGTGATGGTATAAAAGGATCAATTATGGACACATTATGTCATGTAATGGCATAATAGGACACATTATGCCATGATGGCATAATAGGACACATTATGACATGATGGCATAATATGTCCTATTATGCCATGACATTTCATAATGGGTTCATAGTTGGTCCTATTATATCATGTCATGGCACAATAGGACCTATTATGCCATCATGGCATAATAGGTCCTATTATGCCATGACATTGCATAATAATCCACCTAGTATGCCATCATGGCATAATAGGTCCATAATAGGACCTATTAAGCCACAACATGACATGATTTTCTCAAAAATTGCCAACTTCATCATCTAATTCATCTCCAACACTGAAACTATGCTAATTCGATATGTTTACTTAGTATGATAGGACCAATTATGGACCTATTATGCCATGATGGCATAATATGTCCTATTATGCCATGACATTGCATAATGGATCCATAGTTGGTCCTATTATGTCATGTCATGGCATAATAGGACCTATTATGCCATCATGGCATAATAGGACCTATTATGCTAGACATTGCATAATAGTCCACCTATTATGCCATAATAGGACCTACTAAGCCACAACATGACATGATTTTCTTGAAAATTGCCAACTTCATCATCTAATTCATCTCCAACACTGAAACTATGCTAATTCGACATGTTTACTTAGTATGATAGGACCAATTATGGACCTATTATGCCATGATGGCATAATAGGTCCTATTATGCCATGACATTGCATAATAGGTCCATAGTTGGTCCTATTATTAGAATTTTAAAAACTTATAAATATCCTGTGTATCATTTAACATATCCACACCTAAAGGATTTGGTTTTGCATAAAAATTAAAAAAGAGAGAAAAGTAAACATAATTTTTTTATTCATGGGTGAAAACCATTCTTATGACACCTTGGACAAGTACCTTGGCATCATGTATAATTTTTTTTAAAAGTACCCTACACTTGGAGTATACCATAATCCATTCAAATTCTCTTTATTCTCAACCATCCTTGTCATCATCCATATCATGTATCTCACATTCCTAGTTTTTGACCTTGATTCAAGTCTTTTAATCATTTTGAGACATGTTTTAGGAAAATTCTAATATATAAAATCCTATTTACAGAGAACTATTACAAAAAAATTGAGAAGATGAGTAACATATATCCACATCTCTACCAAATTAGGGAGTATGAGTTGAACATGTGATTCCTACCTAGGTAGATATCTACCCAAGTAATCTTATCCTATCCTCTAGGTGCAAATATGCAATACAATAGTTAGGTAAATGCAAGAAAATAATGATGCACCAACAAAGTGAATGTACACATTGAGGTGACACATAACATAAAAGAGAAACCACTAGATATCACATGATTTAATATTTTATGTTTACTTCATATTCTATTACTTCATGTGTTTTATCTCCTATTTTTACATTAAATCTAATCTTTATTAGTAACTACTAATTTCCCATAATGATTGATGTCTTATACTTTAATCTTTGTTCTAGCTTATGATCTTCAAGACTATTTGCTTCACATGTATGTTCATATAGTGTTTTTTTTATCTTATTAAAGCATTATCTTATGTTTGTATATTGGTTAATCTATCTTCTTAAAGTATTATCTTTTTTTCATACATTGGCCTATTATTATAGAGAATATAATAGATTATCACTATTTGATCACTCATTTTTGCATCTTAATATCATATGATTGTGCTCACATGATGCTCTTATGATCATATCTTGGTTTATAGAGTGTAATGATCTTACATTTCAATATCTTATTTTAAGCACTTATCATCAATCCTTATATATTCTTACACTAGAAGGAGGATCATCTTAGTTCTCACTTCTTTATTGATCTTATGTATGAAATATTTTATATTAATTTTAATAGTTGATGCATTTTACAAGAAATGAATTTATTAAATTGAATATATAATAGATTTATGATGTTTCATTGAAAGTTTTTATTAAGTTTTGTGCGCAAATTTTATATTTAAAGATTCAATAGTATGTACATGTATATTTTTTTAAGTTCAATATTATATTATATATTTCACGTGTATCTCATTCAACAACATAGAAATGTTACTATTTATAAATGTTTTTTTTTAATTTAGTAAAATAGATTCTTCTTTGACATAGAGTTGTATATAATTCATGTATATCTTTATATATGCAGGAGCTCTTTGTTATCATGGATGTCTTTGACATAGATGAACTATTAGGTGAAAATCCCCCACCACAACCCCCTCCTCCTCCTCCACCACCTCCACCACCACCACCACCTCCACCTCCACCCCCTAGATTGGATGAAATTCGTTTAAGAGAATGAATTAATGAAAACCTACAAGCGATTGAACAAAACATTGTTGCTATCCAAAATGAGCAAATCACGTCACCCCATCTTGTAGGGTTTGCAAAATCAATGCAAATTGTTGTCGAGTTAGTTAGATCTTTTGATTCTCAATTAGATCAATTTCATAGACGACGACAAGAGTTGCGTGATTTTTATGCCGATGGTTTAACTTATAGGCAAATCATTGATTTGAAAATAACCAAAGCTCATTTATGTCCATATTTTACTAACCCAAAAACAAGAGAACCAATGCAACCTAACCAGAAAAGAATTTCAATTAGGTGGTGTGTGCATCTAGAAATGGCTAGATACTTTTGGGATAGATGGTGGATGGTTTTTGATTATCCACCACATCGTAATTATGAGGTCCCTTTATTTTTTGAAGAAATTATACTGTGAGTTTGTAATGAACCAAAAACCAAATTATTTTGACATTAAGTCATTCCAGGGTGTTGGTCGTGAAATGCCACAACATAGATTAGGGGCACAGAGTAATAATCCCCTACCGGATCCACCCATAGTTCCACTTGTTGCTCCATTGATTCCTATAGATGTCCAAAATACATCATTCATTTCGACATTAGATGCTTTGACTTCCCTCACAGGTAACTTGAGTGAGCAAGCTGCTCACATGGCATCTGCTCCTTGATGGATGCCACATATGTGTTCGAGTTGTCATGAGATGTGTGTAGGTCCTATTGCTGTTGCAGGATCTACTTTAGTTCTAGCTGAGCATGATGCAACAGATGATAGTATGATGACATCTTATATGGATTTTCTTTGCTCGGATGTTCATCTTGACCAGGTATAGATATATATACATGTACATGTCAATCTTTTTATACTTCATTAAATATAGGTATAAACTAAGTGCATCTCTTTTTTTTATACAATCTAATACTTCATTAAATAAATTTTGTCTATGTAGATAAGGACTATACCTAATATTAGAGTCAATATTGCATCTACTGGAACACAACGCGACACACCTTATGGGGTATAGTATAAATTTCTATCTAGACATTTTACTATCTTTTTAAGTTAATATGTTATCATTGTATACTATATAAATTTTCATGTTGATACATTGAATGCTTCTTTCTCCAGGATTCAGGTCATGAGGGACCCTCTACATCACATCGAGAAGAGGGTCTGACTACTGTGACACCATCTATGGTATGTATCTTATAATTCTTAAAATAAATATGAACTCTTCCAACATTGTAACTTAACTTGAAATTATTTAGTACACATATA
The DNA here is from genome assembly GCF_030272615.1 of Cryptomeria japonica. Taxonomy (NCBI): domain Eukaryota; kingdom Viridiplantae; phylum Streptophyta; class Pinopsida; order Cupressales; family Cupressaceae; genus Cryptomeria; species Cryptomeria japonica. The sequence continues at coordinate 185,793,341 of NC_081414.1, read as the reverse complement.
TATGTTCACTAAATATGATTTCATTAAATGCATGTATGCAGGTGGACACTACCACTAGGATAGGTTATCCTCATAATTTTGATCATAGCCAATTTGAATGCACCACGTCCTAGGGACAAGAGAACATGAGATGTTATTGATGATAGCACTTAGATTTTACTATTTATTTGGCTTTGATATGTACTTTTTTATGGACTTTACACATTTGTTTACATGTGCACATACTTTATATATATGGATAGTTGCATAATAGGATTAGATCATATATATTTTGTGCATACTTATATATTTTGTGCACATTAGATATTATGTGGAGTGAACATCATGTTACCGTCTAGATATATATATGGATTAGATATTATATGGATTATGTGGACTTGAAATTTTACTATTTATTTGGCTCTGATATGTACTATTTTATGGGCTTTACATATTTGTTTACACGTGCACACATGCTTTATGTATATGGATAGTTGCATAATAGGATTAGATCATATATATTATGTGCATACTTTATGTGTATTGTGCCCATTAGATATTATGTGGACTTGAAATTATGTGCACATTAGATCATATATATTGACTTGAAATTATGTGGACTTGAAATTTTGTGCATACTTTATATATTATGTGGACTTGAAATTTTATTTATGGAAGTTGTGCTTAAACAACTTTATAGGCATTATGTGGACTTGTAATTTTATTTTTGGAATTTCATTTAAATAGTTCTTGTGATTAGATAAACTAAAGGTGCATACATCATGAACTAAGTATCGAAACATATCTTATAATTATAACATATTGTAAATTAAAAAGTATCAAAATAAATATAATGAATAGAACTTGATTAAAACATAATAATCTCATTCATAAATTTGACCAATAGTCTCTCATTTATCTATATTGTACACAAAATGTAATCAAGAAGACATATCTAAAATAAAATAAACAGTCTATTTAAATTATAATAATAAGTATTTATATCTCTCAAAATACAACATAAAGTATGCACAAACAATAGTAGTCATTGAGGCCAAGTCTACTCTGAGAGACCTGGAAAAAATAAATATATATGATTAATTTTTATAATCAGGATGCATTGAATTTAAAATACAAAGGGATTTGCCTTAAGGGTATCAAAATTTAACTTACTTGTAATTATTCAAAATGAAACATAAAGTATGCACAAATAACTTTGTTTTCATTGATGCCTTATACTTGTGGTAGACTTGAAACAAAATTTTACTAGATTATATTTTATAATTATGATGCATGATATAAAATGCTATATATAATATGCATCATGACTTTTAAAAGGGAGGTGGATTAAGGGTTTAAATTATAACTTACTTGATATTCATTCCATTATACCATCTGCATCCTCTCTCTTTTGCAAAGCATCTATAATTGTCTTGTGCTCTTCCATAGAGAGAGTCCATAATTGTTTATTAGCAGGCCTGCCACGATATCTACCCAATTTTATATTAGTTGCCACTACCAAATGCTAGTAATGTATAATCTTCTTCTCTAATTCATAATCTTCAAATGCAAGCAATCCATTCTTTCTTGTTAGATATTTGCGTAGCCAAGTGCCAACAACAACCACAGATCCTGTTGGATAGTCATAACCATCATCATCTACTCGAGGAGTGGTTAGCTTGTGTTTTGGCTCTACACATCGAGCCAACCAATACTCTATCCCCTCTTCATTGTCCTCTGGTGCAACAACAGCATAGACATGTCCTGTGCACAAAACAATTTTATTTTAATATTTAATGAGAAATAAAAACAAAAATATACACTGTAAGATTTCATAAATATGTATTATTTAATAAATCAAAACAAATTTCAAAAATAATTTTACCTTGTTGTATAAGATCTGAAATGCAATCATAGTCATTTGATGCAAACATTTGATCCATATCTTCATCAGTTCTTTCATGCGGATCATTTGCATCTATGGGTGTCAATGATCTTTGTTGCCATTGTTCAAGCCATTCTTTATTCTCATAAAATTCCCAATCTCCGGAAACACAAAACTGACAAAAGCAAGCAAGTTGCCTTGTGAATATAGTCCATGTGTTTGAATTAGAACTCTTAAACAAATGCCATTTAGCTGATCCAATGATGGTATTACAATCATGCTGAATAGGAATACTATCTTCCTCTATCAACCAGAAGAAACATTGAATTGCAGAGTTTTTAGTTGATCCTTTTGACAACTTTGAATTGCACCAATCTACAACTGCACGAGCATCTCTAAATTTCACTGCATCCTCAAATTTCAATTGTTCTCTAGCAAGAGCTCTTTTTATACAGGCACTGGCTCCATCGTGTTCCCCCTTACCATGTCCCGCTTCAAAAAAACTCCATAAATGTTGGACATTGGTTATCTTGTGAACTTTGCATAGCCAATAAAACATTCTTGCATTTTTTAATTGTCCAGTGCAGTTATCTGACTATATCATATGTTGTTTCATGTCAATTTCTCTTTCCTTAAGATTATCATAAAATACCTCGAAGCAATGTTGAACAAACTTTGAAGAGTGTAATCGATTATCACTAACATAGAAATGAATTTTCTGTAATCTTTTGTACTATTATGGTCATGTCTATATATAATGTGCACAAATATGGCCACTTGCACTGAGTTGTAGTATTGTGATTGAGTTTCCTCTTGTGGTTTTAGAGTATAGTTTTCTACAAAATCCACAACTGATACTATTGTTCCAACTGGAAATGTGTTCTTGCATATGCGAAACTGTCCATCAAGCCATCGGGCATGTTGGGAATGTTTCACATATTTTGGAACAATATGAGTTTTAAACTCACTAATAAATGCATTCACACTATTTTGTTCTGTAATCAATTCTAAACGTTTCCCCATCTTTCCATCCTTTAGAGGGTATTCTATATTTTTAAATCTCCTAACATCAACCATTTTTTGTCCAAACTCAGATGAAACATGTTCATGCAAACATTCACCTATCAAAGAATAGTTCCCACATAAATTGCAAAGGCCATAAATGCATGAACTAGAAAGAAATAATTGTTCATTAGGTGGTTTACAAAATAAACTTCCAATAAAATCTTTTATAGTTTCAGGTGGAACATAAACACCACAATCCTGCACAAGATCATTACCATGCAACATACAACGTATATATCGAAAAAAAATCATAATAGTAATGAAACTGAACATGAGTTTTACAACAACAAGATATTGTTTGTTTATTGATTTTAACATACCAGGGTTTGCATTTTTCAAATGATCTTTGACTAATTCATAAATTCATTAACAGAGATTCATCACTAAATTTTTTAAAGAATTTAGTTTGAGTCATGTCAAGAAGATGTTTTGGATGAGGATCACGAATTTTTGATCCCACCCTTAACTTTAAAACATCTCTAGCATTTGATGAAACTCTAGTGTTATCATGCCAAAATTTTGCAATTAATTGTTTAGTTTCATCATTTAATTTCATGTCCGACCTTTGAAGTCTACCACTAAAACTCCAACAATGGTTTAGTGGATCAATCTCAATTGTGTCTCTTCTTTTGGCCATTCTTGACAAGGTTCTACGATGTAAGTTCAAATAGCCACTTATATCACTTAACATTCTTTTACTAACAATCATTTTGTCAACTATAGAAGTCATTATAACTCTACGTGTTGCATTCTTATCTTTAGATCGACCTGTTTTTCCTATAGAATCGATGGCATTGGCAATAGTAGATACAACTTGCTTATATGATTCATCTTTTCTTTTTGGTTTTGCATAAATACTTATTTTTTTCATGACTTTACGCATTTTTAACATTTTTATTAATTGTAGCATTAATTGACATTGGAATCCTAACTTTTTATTATAGAAAAATTGTTTATATAATCTGTTCACATGTGTTCTGATTTATCTCCAAGAAACTAACCCATTAATATTATCTAGCACATTGCTATCAATAGTAAACAAATTACATTTATTTTCTTTCAGAGAGGGTGGTGTAATATTTTCAATTTTTATTTCTTTTCGTATTGGTGTATGAAATTTATATCCAGCTTCATTTAAATCAGCAATTTGATTGGCATCATAGTCATCGGGATTTAAAAACATACCAGGATTCGCATCCACATCAACATTTGCATCAACAGTCATATCCGTGTGTGGTTCTACATTTCTTGCATCCATCATGATGTCTTCAATGGTCTCATCTACAATGGACACTGAACTAGATGCTCCAGAAGTGTTATTCAATTGTCGTTGTTGTGATCTTCGATCTCTTTGGCATTTTGCCTCCTTCTCTCTTTGTGCTTGAATTTCGTCCACTGTCATTGTCCTCTTTTTTTTCTTTTGACGTTGCTTAGAACCCATTTTTACAAACTCATCTTCAAAAAATAATATCTTTTTACTGAGTTCTTCAAAAAATCGTGTCAAAAATATTAAAAAGTACTGCCAAATGATGTAAAAAATATTTGTCAGTATGGATTTCAATGATAGTGTGGTAAATCGATGCAATCTATCTTTTTTTTTAGAGTAATGGTTATTTAGATATGGGGGCCCATTTTAAAAACAGGGACCCGTTATTAAATCCAACGGGCAAAAAATGGAACCCCATTTTAGAAACGGGAGCTCGTTATGTAAAATTTGAATCCACAACCTACCACTTGCCTCGGGATTAGGCCCGGGATAGGCCTGGGATGGCCACACCTAAGACATGAACCTGCAAATTCAAAGCTCCATGAATGAAAGCACAAATATGAACTTCTGAAATAGTTTACGTGCCTCTAATCAGAGAATTTTTATACGAAATTGAAACCCATTTCAGATTATACTGTCTAGATTCTAAATATGTAAATTAATTTAAAAATTGATTATTTTAACTATTTTTCATTTAATTTATACTAAATCAGGTCCATAAATTTGAAATATTAACTAATTTTCTTAATTTAATAACTTTTTTATTTTAATGAATTTTGAAAAAAAAATTATGTCACCAATCTACACAAAATTCTTTTCTATTTAATTTTTTTTTTTAATTAAAATGCTAACTTTACGTCAAATTATGTGGGTTCTACACGTCAAATTTTTAAAAAGATAATTACGACCATTAAAAAATTAATTTAAAAAAAAATATTTGAAAAAAAAATATAGAAAAATATGCTTATCAATATTCAGTGTGTTACAAACCATTTCCCAGAATTTTTTGAGAAAATGATTTTAATTGTGTCAAAAAGTGTGGGTCATACACATGCATGGTATGGTCATGAAACAAACATTTTTAAAACATAGTTTTTAGAACTGCATTCAAAAAGTTATTTTTTGTTATGTGGGTATTAAAATAAATTACATATTTGAAAAGTACACTCAGAGGGCTATCTTTTATATTTCTGACTTTTTCCAAGATTCAATCTCTAAGTGTTTCAAAATTTAAGCTCAAATGAGAGAAAATCTAAAAAACAGGAAAAACACTTCCACTTTTTGGCCAAAAAGTGGACTCATCTTCTTGCACTAACCCAATAGCTTGAGGGAGATTCTGACACCAGTACAGATGGAGAACTTAAGAAAATATTTGGAAGGAGCTCTTGAAGATTTTGATGCAGAAAAATTGAAGAATATCAAACTTGAAGATGATCTGAGAACTGCTAAGGAATTCATTAAAGGACTTCAAGAAAATCTGGTTATAGCACAAAATAAGAAAAAGGAACTTCATGAGAAAATGCAGAATGATGATGATGAAAAAGAAACTCTTACAGATATTGCAAATAAGTTGAGACAAGAAAATAATAATATGAAGAATGAAATGCAAGATATGACTATGAGGTTATGTTTGGATATTGAAGACAAAAAGAAGAATGAAGAAGACCTGACTAGGAGACTTAATGATCATGGAAATGAAAATCTAAGACTTGGTCATGAGAATGATACGTTAAAGATAGATCTGATTCACATGCAACATGATAAAGATGAGCTTGTGAGACAAGTTGGAATTCTAGAAAATGAGTTGGTTACTGCAAATAAACACAAAGACAAATTCAAGAAAAGTTCAAAAGAACTTGATGACATGCTTAAAAGACAGAAACCTAATGGAGATACAATTTGAATTGGATTTGAAATTGGAGAAAGTGTCAGTACTACAAATAATCAAGATCAGAACAAACTGGTAAGACAACCTAATGCTTATAAAGTTAATGGGAAATGTTTCAATTGCAACAAATATGGTCACAAAGCAAATCAGTGTAGATTTAGAAATAATCAGAATACAAACTCACCCACCGGTCAGTGTTCCAAATGCAACAAAGTTGGTCATAATTCAGAAAATTGCAGAATGAATGTGAAATGCTATGTTTGTGGAAGATTTGGGCATTTATCTAATCAATGCAGATCACAAACCGGTCAAGGATATGAAAAGGCTATTCAGAGGAATAATGTAACTTGTTATGCATGCAACAAGATTGGAAATATTGCAATATTCTGTAGAAGCAAGAATACACCGGCCAACAACAAAGGATCTAGTTTGAAGGGAAAAGAAAAGGTAGATGAAGTAAAGAAAGAATTTTCAAAACAATGGATTAAGAAGAGTGATCAGAGAATTGATGAAACTATCTCTGCACCAGTAGAACAGAGTAATCCTCCACCAGTAGGATATTCCTCATCTAACTGAGGAATAATCCTTAGGGGTATTGCAACAAGTTGAAAAGCATGCATTCTACCCTCGGTTGATGGTGAGAAGATACATTTCTTCTTTACCGGTAGATGTGTTAAGTTTTCACTTAACCGACGAGCATTTAATGCAGTTTTAAAGAACCTTTTTGGCTATAAAGCACTGAAAAACCCTCATTTCGAACTCACTGAGCATTCAAACAATTAGAGAGCATGAAACTAAGCAAGGGCATTCTAAGGCGAAGGTGCGAAGTGATTTTTAGGCATTCAAAATTTCGGTTAAGAGGTATTTATCTTTTGAAATGGCAACGTCATCTTATGTTACTGAGTTTATTGCAAAACCTATCATTGTGGAAGATGTCAAATGCCCTAGACTCAGGTTTAAGATTATCTCTGAGATTGCAAAACAAGATGATTCTATCAGAGCTTTTTTGAAAATTTTGAAGGGTGTACCATTTGTAGAAGACCCTAGAATCTACATACATTGCAACATAGAAAACCTAGGGACTGAGGATTTGAAGAAAATATTTAATGACGTTATTACCGAAGGAAATGGTGTGATTAAACCTAAACATAAGATTGTGGAAGACTTAGGTTTTGTAGAGATTCTGAACATTCCCAAATTTCCAAAGGAAGTTGTAAGACTTGTATTGAGCAAAGTCCATGGAGAGTTCATTTTGTTAGATTCAGTTTGCAAAATAACTAAGGAAGCAATTAAGGCAGTTACTGGTTTACCTTCAACTGGTAGTAGGCCTAATAAAACCAAGAAAATACCTAACAAAGGAGTTATGGACTTAACTGGAGCCACATCTGATAATAGATCACTTAGAGTGAATGATGTAAGGATATAAATGTGAAATGTGTAAGTATGGTACTAGGATACAAAGAAACACATGCAAATAGTCTGAATTCTATTTCTAGCCTTTGTATTCACAATGCATATGAGATGATGAAAAATAATGCTAATATTGATGTGTGTGAATGGCTTAAAGATGAATTGATTGATAGCTTAAGGAAGATTAAGGGAGATAAGAAAGGTACTTTCTGTTTTGGAAACCTACTAGTATGCCTGATGCTATACTTTACCAAAGAGGTACCTGACATAGGTCACAAGGATTTTGATTATGATATCCCAGTAGGAAAACATATATTGGAAGCTTTCACCAATATGGGCACTAACTATGACAAGAACATTGTAGAATACTTCAAAACATTTCAAACTAAGATGAGAGCAAGAGAGAGACTACCACAAAGCATAATTGATAAGTATGACAAGCAAATCTGTTTTGTCATTAAGTGAGATGAAACTTGGATGGAAGTAGTAAGCCCTAGAACTATTTGGGTTACTGAGATGGGTTATGAGGTAGACCTACCTATTCTGGAGACATGCTAAAGCTCTACTTGATGCACCAAGGGAGCCATCTGAGAATTTTTTTGGTAATGCAGAAACTATTGAGAGTAATGTATCTATGCAGAAGAGGACAAAAAGAAGAGAAAAGTTTATCAGAGATGCCTCCAAAATGGTCAAAGAAATCAAAGAAAATATCATGAATATTAGTAGTATATCAACAAGTGAGCTTGAAGGATTGCAACTTGAAGCACATGTTTCACCAGTTGTAACATCTTCTGATACTGATAGTGGAAAGGCTGTTGAGTTTAAAAGAGTGGAAAGGAAAAGGAAAACCTCACCGGTATCTTCTCCTACTCCTAAGAAATCTAGGACACTAAGGAAGAAGCAGCAAGCAGTTAGGGAACCATAGAAGAAGCTTACACCAAAGAAGAAACAGACATCGGTTACCCCTACACTCGATGATCTACTGAATGAGATTACAGAGGAAGGTAATCTGGTAAATGTAAATAAATAGTATAACTCTTTAAATGATTCTGCCAAAAAAACCATTGAAGAAAACATTATTCTACATTTAGATATTTACAAGAAAGTTTTGATAAAAGTGATTGATGAGTTACCAAATGATTTATACGTGAGATTGGAACTGAAAAGGCTATCTATGATGGAATTGGACAAGAAGTTGAAAGTTGAAGCACTCTTGCCTGTACATCCATTAAATTCTAAGGAAGAGATAGATGAGCTTATTTCTGAAGCTAACTGGTCAGTATTTGTTAGTGGTCACCGGTAAGTGAGCCTGATGATTGGAAGGGTTAAAGAAATTGTAGATGAGACTGTAGATAAATGGGAAATATTCTTTGTGGAGAAGGAAAAGCAAGAGGAAAGAAGCAGACCAAAAATGGAAAAGACATTCAAGGTATATCAGAAAGACAAGGGAAAAGGTAAAGTAGGTGGTGTACCTTCTATAAAAATAAAAGATAACATCCCTCCACCAACTCAGGACACCCCTCCATTAGCACCTTCATCACCGGTTCATACAGCTAATCCACCGGATATAGCCACTGAAGGTATAACCCAAGATGATACTAACCTAGAGTCTGAGATACTTTTTACAATGAATGTAGATACTTAGGATATAAACATTGTTATGGAAAAAGAAACTACAGAGGTTAAGGAAGATAGTATTGAGTACAACAAGACTTCAAAGAAATCGACACAAACTAAGATAGCAAATCAAGTAGAGCAACTAGAGATTGAGAAACAAACTAAGGACAAGACAGCTAGCACAAGGCCACCAGAATTTGAGAAATCGACAGTGGTACTGACAGAGAAACAATCTGAGGAAGAGGTTCATGTTGAGTCTGTGACACCAGCAGTTGTAGAGAATCTTAATCAGACTAAGAAACCATTAAAGGTAGAGGTACAGACATAGACAGATCCACCAGAAGAAAATATAAGTAAAGTGGATGCATCTAATGGAAATAAAGAGGATATAGTGAAGGTGATTGGTCAGACATCTATTGAGAAGAAACCTATAGCAGAACCAAGCACATCTACAGGTGAATTCAGACCCACTAATATTACAAAGGTACTTTTGGATTCCATTAAAAGGATTACGGATTGCAATGCCTTAGCATTTAAGGAAATTGATAACACATTACCTATTCTGAAGATGATTCGACCTAATTGTAAGATAGATCACATTAATGATTCTTTAAGAAAATTGGATACATTGTCCAAATTCATTGTTGATAATGTAATAACTATAGATAAGGTGAATGAGGACACCATTAAGGAGAGATTTGACAAAGAGATAAATACGTTCTTCAAAAACACCATAAAGAAATGTACTGATCACTTGGATACACTTTTACCGGTACTTAATTCTACAATTTTGGAGTATAAGGAGTTATATAGGGAAGCATGTAAACCTCACTGTTTGACAGAGGACATTGATGAGGAGATCAAAAAGACACAACAAGAAATTGATGACATTGTGGATAATGTAATAGGTACATCTAGACTTATATTAGTTTCTGAGCAGGAAATGACAGTTTTTGAGGAGAACAAAGCATACTGACACTCCAGCCGACATGGGATAAACTTTTGTTTATTGTAATATAATTATCTTTTGTAAGATGACATGGTATATTGTAAAAGACTCATATATGTATGAGATCTTATAGGTCATTCTGAGAGTAGAGGAGATAATATGTATGGTAGAAAATAATTGTTTAGTGGCAGCAAAGGTTTTTGGATAAGGTATCTATCTAAGCTTAAACCGGTACTGAACCTAGCATTAGAGATGTTGTTTTGAGAAGTACAATGTATTGGATTTAATTATCCATTTTGTAGTCAGCGTGACTCTTCATTAAGCAGTGAGCTCTAGGCATTGGCCTCCTTGCATGTGCAGACCCCTTATTGTAAGTAGTATTTATTCATTGGCTAGTGAGTAAATATTGTGGGTCACAAATCCCACTGAGATTTTTCCCACACCGGGTTTTCTCATTAAATATATTGTGATATGGTGTATTTCTATGTTGTCTCTATTATTTCTATTTACTGCAATAATTCTTATTTACTGGTACACTGTTTTGGGTTGCAAAGTTATCAATAAGTTTAAATATTTTGATAACCAATTAGACACTGATTCACCCCCCTTCTTAGTTTCTTTGGGGCCGGTATTGGATGTAACAACCTCCAACATCATGGCTACTTCAACTCAACATGTCATTCCTACAAACATTGGTCATGGGGGCAATCCTTCTTCTTCATTTAATCCTCCATCTTTACCTATGTCTTCCATAAGTATTCCTACTATTCCTCAACCAGTTAGTGTGACACAAGGGGACAATTCCTTCAACAAATTTATTCCTCCTTTAAGTGTCCCTTTTCCTACCTAATCATCACCTATGCCTACTTATCATAATGTCCCACCACCTTATTCTTAGTCCATGCCTTCTTTCAATAACATCACACCACCTTGTCAATCAACTATGTCTAATATAAATTCTTCTACGGAGATGACAATTAACAATCTTGCTCAACCGTGTCTTCCTTACAACAACAATTTGCTTCTATGAGTCAATTCAGGTTTAGTGTGAGCACCTTTGATGTTGTGAGCCCACTTTCTCTTGATATTGTTAAATCTGTGCCACCTAAACATTTTGAGATCCCTCAATTAGAACTCTATAATGAAAAAGGTGATCCTCTTATGCATGTCAAAACATTTCAAACCTTGTGTAGTGATTTTTCTTATGATCAAAGATTTCTTGCAAAATTGTTTTCAAGAACACTAAGAGGTAAGACTTTACAATGGTATTGCTCCTTGCCTTCTTATTCCATCACTTCTTTTCAACAATTGGCAAATGCTTTTATCCAACTATTTCAAAACAACATTGGTCCTAAAATCACTTTGACTAATTTAATACATTATAAACAAGGTGTTAAAGAAAAAGTGACTGATTTCATTGGTAGATATAAGCATTTGTGTGCTCAAATTTTTTTTGGGTACCTGATAATGATATTCAAAGAATTTTTATTTCTAATTTACAAAAATATATCAGGGAAAAGCTTCTTTTGTTTGAGTTTACTTCCTTTCTATAGTTGTGCGCAACACTCCACAATTATCAACTGGCTATGAGTCAAATGGAGAAATCTACTCCTATGGCTCTAAGTGATAAGGGGGAGAGTGTTCAACAACTATTTGCAAAGTTCAAACCAACAAAAAGCTTCATCAAGTTCAATGATACAATAAACAACCACAATGTGAATGCTACAACAGGTATGCCTTCTATTTCTAAATTTTTCCAAAGAGAAAGACAATTTACTTCCTTGAATGAATCTTTCCATAGTATTATGTCTCAGTCGTTGCACATAAATTTTATCAAACTTCCTCCTATAAAAAAATTGATCCTTCTAAACTGGCATCCCCTTATTTCGATAATAATTCCTTTTGTCAATTTCATTGTCAGCCTGGTCATGATACTGAGAAATTTTTCGCATTGAAGATAAGATTCAAGACTTGATTGATAATAATACTATATATGTGGTAGGTGTGAAAGATAAAGGGAATAAATCAGTAGCTCCTCCTAATCAAAATCTTAAAATTTTCACTGATCCCTTGCCTTCTCATACCTCTAACATTATTGAGATTGTGCCTAATTATTTCTCTTCTGAAGAATTAACCTCTATGGTTCCAAACTTGGTTAATATGGTAGAAATACAAGATATTCCTAGGGATACTTGTATTCCATTTGAACCTAGCGAGACCACTAGAGCACCCGATGGCCCTTTATACATAGTTGTGAAGGTTAAGGATATCCCTTGCCGTGGTGCCCTGATTTATCCCTCTTGCATGATTAATGTCATAACTGAATAGTATCTTTTCACTTTACTATTGCATAAACCAATATATGATGCTTCTAATGTGGTTGTGAAGTTATTTGATGGCTTCTCTTGTCCTACCATTGGTTCTATCACCCTTCATGTTAAAGTTCATGCTAAATCCATGGATGTTGACTTTGTTATCATACCTTCTTCTGAGAAATTCCATGTGAAGTTGGGATATCCTTGGCTGTTGAATTTGTTATCATACCTTCTTCTAAGAAATTTCGTGTGAAGTTGGGATATCCTTGGCTATCTTCCATGAAGGCTATTTCTTCTCCAATCCACAAGTGTCTGAAATTTCCTCACAATGGAGAAACCATAACCGTGAACCATAGCTTATTTTGTCCATCTGAAAGAAGCCCCGATTTTCCTATTAATCTCTTTTGGCCTAAACAATGTCAATCTTTTCCATCAAGGAGTGATGCTCTTTTTCAATCTTATAAAAAATGGAAGAATGATATGATCTTATCCTTAAGTCAACCTAGATCCCCAACACTTGACATTCCTATTATTCTTCAAGATGAGATTCTTCCCCTCATGGATAGAACTAATCTCCCTCCTAAGGAAGATCGTCAATCTATACCTATGGATGTGACTTTACTATCTCTTAAGGAGAACAACAATATTCTTCCTAAGGTTAGACCTATACCTCCTCCTCATGATGGACATGGTCTCCTTCCTACACCTAATATTCCTCCTTTCATTTCCACCTCCTTCCTCTTATCAAGAGAAGAGGCCTACTTCTCCTATTGTTCAACCAAAAAGACCTCAACCTTAACCATCCACTATTAAGGAAACATTTCTAGTTTTTCAAGTGTTCCTCCTCCTTCTCAGCCTTCCACCAAGACTCGACAAAATTGTTGAGTGAGTGAATGCCGATGAAGACGCCGCGTTTGAGTTCATGAAGCTATCCCTCAAAATACTCCATTTCCTCAGACTCTAATAGTTGACATGATTCCTTTCTCTCCCAAGCAAGATGTTCAACCTACATCTCCAAATAATAAGTTGCACAAAATATGTGATAGTTTTACTCCTATTCATGTTCTTTCTCCTCTTTCTCCAAACTTTGATGAAGAAATGGGTTAAAATGTTATTCATAATGGCAATACAACTCCTAATGGTTCTGATAGTGAGTATGAGTATGTTGATGTGGACAAGCATTTATCAGATGAATTTTCACAAAACCTAATCCTAGCTCCTAGAATTGAACAAAGTATCTTACAACATGAGAATAGTCCTTGTTTGGATCTTTTGATAGCTCCATTTTCTATGCTCGATGTCGCTCCTCTAGCATGTTGCTCGCCTTCCCAAAATAGTGATCATCAAGATAGGGAGACAGATGTCATGCTAGATTAGCAATATTAGCATTGTAGATCTTCTCTCTTTCTCCTTTTCTGACCATTATTCTATGTGTATCCCTCTTCTTTTATTGTTCCCTTAATGTCTACTTGGGGATGATGCAAATCATTGAGATATTTTCTTGGTCTCTTTCATGTTGACTCAAAAGACATCCTCTCTTCCCTTTCTTCTAAGGTAGTGTCCTTCTTTGGGAAATGGCGATTATCACACACATATACCTACATGATTTACATGAGTTATCATACAACATACTGACCCCGAGGAAAGCGACACTAACTCCTATTTTGTGTTCATTATCCTTAGGTTTATTCCTCGATTGGGGGCTAAATCCTTGTGATAACGTGCTTCCTCCCTTCTCTTTATCTTTGGTGTATCCTACCTTAAATCATTCGGTCTCAATAAGGTGCGTGCGATTGGTTTAACATGGGGGCATACACTCCACTTATATTTTCCTTCTTGATACTTAGAATTACTTAGTGAACTTTGTTTTGCTTTGTAATCTTTGGTATCCTTGCTTTCATGACTCTTAGTGAAGGGAACTTTGCTACTTGCAGTCATGGTTCTCCCCTTCTCAATCTTCCCTTTTACTTTTTCAATTGAAATTATAAGATCTAAGTCCATTGGGGGCTTGGTGCATCTTTCCTCCTTGACATGGTAAAAGTCTTTCAATATTGTTTCCTTGTTCTTTACTGAGAGTATTGCCATATGCTTATACTCCCATGAAAGTGGGGGCTAAATATAGTGTCATAAAATTGCAACCCTAGAAATTTTTTACTGCATTAGGGTCCTCACACATGTGAGATCGAATCCTCTATCCTGATCAAAGACCGAAGACTTATCAACCCTCAGAAACAACTTCTTTCTTGGCCTCTGCATCACTCTGTCCGCACTCTACCCTAGAGAAAGGGGTAGGATAGGGGTGTGGCACCCCTGTCCCCCCTACGACAGGGGTGTGGCACACTTTTCCTCCCAGGACAGGAGTGAGGTGCCGTTGTCCTTGCCCTATTTTGGTGTAGGACCCTTCCTAGGATTGCATTGTTGGTTGTGCACTGGCCGGGAAACTCCCCCAATGTCGGCCTATGACAAAAATCAAATCCACTGACATGTATTTAATTGGCATTCATCCTCTCATTTGCATAAGTTCAATAAGGTGGAATTTTGATAAGGTCATGTTGCATAAGCGATCGAGCATTCAAGAGCATTCAAGCATTCTTTTCCAGCATTGAGCATTCTCAAGTCTCCCTTCAAGGCTAGGTGTTGCATTCAAGTCAAGGATTCAACCATTGAAGAGGAGATTGATTCCAACATTCAATTCCACACAAGTATTTGTATCAACATTGCTACCACAACCTCCCTTAAGGTGATTTACAATTTAGTCTTTCATTTACATCTACTTGCAAGTAATTTCTTTCATTACTTGGTTAATTCCAAAACTGGGGTTTGACCTAAAGGAAAACCCCCAATCCCAACCCATTTTCCTCTCTTTTTTGTGTGTAGGTTGTAGGTGCATATTTGTACTTTCAGATTCGAGCTCCATTTGCAGAGGCAGAAAAACCTTTTTCGTTTCATAGATTTTTCGAAGGACTATGTACCTTACCGCCATGGTCCAGGCAACTTTTCATCAAATTCGCAAGGTAACTTTGTCTTGACATATTACTACTAGATATAGGTGCACAACTTCCTCCCATTTTCTGATCTCAAGTTATAATTAGTTCTTTGTCACTGTTACCCTACATAATTCAATCAATTCCTTTCCATTTCAAATAAGGAAGAGGGGATCAACTTATCATTCCCATTTCATTTAGAATTCAATCTTCATTTTTGAAGGTTGAATCTAGTGAATTCTCCTCTCCTCTTCCAAATTTAACTTGGTGAAAAGTGTTTGAAGGGTAATCAATAGTGAAACTCTCATCTCTCATTGGAGGGAAAGGGTAGTTTTTCTCTTGATTCATCATTCACCTTTTTTCAACATTACATTTTGACAACTAGTCGATGTGGATTAGCACCATTAGGGACAAAGATGTTCAATTTGCAAGCATGGTAATCGGATACAAGATAACTCAATCCAACCAGTTGAACTCTATTTCTATTTCATGTATCTACTGTGCACACAAGATGGTAAAAGAAAATGAGAAATATGATCTATGTCAATGGATGTGTGATGAATTTATTTTGAATTTGGGAAAGATTAAGGGAGAAAAGAAAGGTACATTCCAGTATGGAAATATCATTATCTATTTAATGCTTTTCTTTCTAAATGAGATACCGAGATCCGGTAAGGGGTAATGGGCCTTTGATAAACTGGTGGAAAAAAAATTAAGGCTGTCTTAAGGAATTTGGGATCAGATAGAGACTGCATTATGTGGGGTTATTTAAAAGAATTATAGAAAGCAATAAAGAAGAGGGAAAGGATTCCTAAGTGCATATAAATGATAATTAATCTATCGATATATGCTTCATGCTCAAAAAGGATGAAACTTTAATGGAAGCAGTGCAGCCTAGAATGATCTTGGTTACTGAAATGGGCGACGAGGTTGATGCAAAAATATTGGACCTTTATGCCAAGATGCTTATAGATACCCCGGTTGATGAGAAGGAGAAAATTTTTGGAACTGCAAAGAAGAAGGAATCAGAAGTAAAGATAGGTTTCAACAAGAAGAAAATATGAAGGACAAATAAAGAAGGTTGGATAAGCTATCCAGAAGATGTCTCATGAGATTAAACAAATCATTGGTTGAGCAGAGACATCTCCTCCGACAGCATTATAGGCTTCTCCAGTAGCAAGGACTGGCAAGGGTATAATGAAAAGGAAGAAACTAGAGACCTTCTTTATCCCTATTGCATCTGGTTCTAAGACTGAGGAAGAACCCCCGAAGATTCCTAATATGTACATGAGAATTCAAAGGAAGAAACCCAAGGAAGGGAAGATGTAGAAAACCAAAGTCACTCCTTCGATAGATAAGAAGAAAATTTTGAAGGAGAGGAAGCCTGCTGAGAAAAGAAAATCGGTCAAGGAGTCTTCTCCCACCCTCGGTAAGAAGAAGAAATTAAATCTAGATACAACTCTTGAATCTAGCGAAAGTATTAAGGTTATTGGTCCTCTTTCTGTTGCTAAATTAATTGATCAAATTACAAAGGATGGTATTTTGAGTAATATACAACATTATTATGACAATATGGATGATAAAGATCAAAAGGAGATAGAAGAAGCAGTTCTATCATACTTAGATATATATTAGAAAGATTTACTTGAGATTGAATTGAAAATACAGACAAATTTATATAATAAGTTAGATGCTAGGAGATTATTTGCTATGGAGGAAGATAAACATATAAAGGTTCAGGAATTGTTGACTATTTGTGGTGCTATTACTAAAGAAGAGATGCAACAGTGTCTAGATTTTCCTAATAAAACATTTTTCTGGAGTAGACACAGACATATAAGTCTTATGGTGGGCAGAGTGAATGAAATAGTAAAGGAAACCCACAAGGCATGGGTTAAATTCTTTGTTGATAAACCATGTTTCTTTACATCATCAGATACACCTCCTAAGTTTGATATTCCAAACATCCCGATTGATGCTAAGGGTAAAGGTATACTAGGTGAAGATCCACAGGTTTTGGAATAGAAAATAACTGATGACATTCCTTCGTCAGTAACACATGTACATGATGTAGAGATCAATAAACCAGCAGATAATATTGAGGACAATTTTCCTCTAGTAATTGATGTTGATACAATTGAAATTGATGAGGTAGATATAGCATAAATAACTGCACCAAGTGGCCAAGCCATCGGTGCTGAGGAGAAGGTAAAGGATAAAGTAGAACAGAAGGAAGAGGAGAATGAACAAGTTTAACAAACTAAATCCAAGGTACCGACAACTTCACCGACTATTGGTCCCTCATTGTTGGCACTTGACTCATCCAGTCAAGAATATTTTGGTCATTTTGAGAAAAAGAATATTGAGAAGCTAAGAAGTTTTGAATTAATTTTTGTTGCAGCTTAGAAATTGAAGAAAGAAAGATCGGAGGATAAATAGGTTATTGAGTAGGCAATTCTAGTTTTACAGCAGCTTGCACCAAAATGCAAGATAGATCAGGTTGCAAGTCCCTTCGATAAGTTGAAAGGTTTGACTGAGCACATTGCAAAAGAGTACAAAACTCTCCAACAAGTATCAAATGGGAAGTTGGTGGAAAGATATAATGCAACTAGGAAGGTCACCTGTGATAATATGATCACATCAGACAAAGCTAAGATGACAGAAGAAATAACAAGGATTGATGAATCACTTCACCAATGTAGTCATATATACTGGTCTTGCACTAACACAACCAAACTAACAACAGACCTGGATAATAAAATTAAGGTGGATAAGGACAAGTTGGAACAACTTGTAGTCAGTTTTGATGGTATTGAGTCATTGACTAGCTTTGTTGATGGTCAAATTTTACTTTTAGAAAAAGGACAAGTTAATCCCGCAGGCCAGAGAATTAAGAGGCTTGGTAAGTCCTCGGCTTGATACTTTATTACTTCATAAGTGGGAATGTATAGAACAGATGAATGTACCCTCACCGGTGTTAGCATTCTACACTCTTATGAGAATAGTTGATGTTGTCATTGATGGCAACCAATTGGCAAACATCTGTCAACCCACCGGCAGTTCCCGGCACCAACAATAGACTTCTACATACACCGGCAGACACTTCACCGGCAGTGGCAATAATGCATACCGACACTCAGGTTGACATGGAATAAACTTTGTTTATTGTTTTATATTGTAATTATCTTTTGTAAAATCCGACATGGCATATTGTAAAAGACTCATATATATGCATGAGATCTTATAGGTCATTCTGCAAGAGAGTGAGGATGATATTTGTGATATAGTTGACAACGAAGGTTTTTGGTAATAGAATAAGCTTAAACCGTTACCGAACCTGACATAGTTGATGTTGATCTAAAGCAATACATTGTATTGGATTTTGATAATCCATTTTGTAAGTCAGTGAGCTCTAGGCTGCTAGCCTTCATGCATGTGTAGGCCCCTCTTTGTAAGTAATATTTATTCATTGGTCAGTGAGTGAATATTGTGGGTCACAAATCCCATCAAGGTTTTTCCCACACCGGGTTTCCTTGTTAAATATCTTGTGTTATGGTGTATTCTCTATATTGTCTCTATTATTCTTATTTGCTACATTAATTCTTATTTACCGGTACACTATTTTGGGATACAAAGTTCTTAATAAGTTTAAATATTCTGCTAACCAGTTAGACACTGATTCACCCCCCCCTCTCAGTGTCTTTGGGACTGTCATTGATTCTAACAATTGGTATCAGAGACTAGTCCTCTATTTTCAAAAGCCTAATAGCTTGAGGAAGATTCTGACACTGGTACAGATGGAGAACTTGAGAAAACAGCTAGAAGGAGCTATTGTAGATTATGATGTAGAGAAATTGAAGAATATCAAACTTGAAGATGATCTAAGGATTGCACATGAATTCATTAAAGGACTTCAAGAGAACCTTGTTATAGCGCAAAATAAAAGAAAAGAACTTCATGAGAAGATGCAGAAAGATGATGATGAAAAATAAACTCTTAATGAACTTGCAAAAAAATTGAGAGAGGAAAATAGTAATATGAAGAATGAAATGCAAGATATGACTATGAGGTTATGTAAAGACATTGAAGATAGGAAGAAGAATGAAGAAGATTTGACTAGGAGACTCAATGATGTTGGAAATGAAAATCTAAGACTTAGTCATGAAAATGATATGTTGAAGACAAATCTGATTCACATGGAACATGATAAAACTGAGCTTGTGAGACAAAAGGAAATTCTGGAAAATGAGTTGGCTACTACAAATCAACACAAAGCGAAATTCAAGAAAAGTTCAGAGGAGCTTGATGATGTGCTGAAAAGTCAAAAACCTAATGGAGATACAAATGGACCTGGATTTGAGATTGGAGAAAGTTTTGATACTACAAACAATCTAGAAGAGAACAAACCGATAAGACAACCTAATGCTTATAAGTTTAATGGAAAATGTTACAACTGCAACAAATATGGTCATTAAGAAAATCAATGTAGATTTAGAAACAATCAAAATATTAATGCACCCACCAATCAATGTTCCAAATGCAACAAAGTTGGTCATAATTTAGAAAATTGCAGAATGAATGTGAAATGCTATGTTTGTGGAAGATATGGACACCTATCTAATCAATGCAGAACACAAACCAACATAGGATATTGAAAGGCTATTTAGAGGAATAATGTGACTTGTTATGCTTGTAATAAAATTGGACATATTGCCAAATTTTGTAGAAGCAAGGCTTCACCGGCAAACATTAAAGGATCCAGTTTGAAAGGCAAAGAAAAGGTAGACAAGGTAAACAAATAATTTGTAAAATAATGGATTAGGAAGAGAGATCAGAATGTTCATGAAACTATCTGTATACCGGTAGAACAAGGTAATTCTCCACTGGTAGGAGATTCTTCATCCAACTGAGAAGTAACCCTTTGGGGGTATTGCAGTAAGTTGAAAATCATGTAGATTACCCTCGATCGATGGTGAGAAGATAGATTTCTTCTTTACCCACAGATGTGTTAAGTTTTCTCTAAATCGGCAAGCATTTAATGTTGTTGGTAATAGAAATGTCATTATAAATCAGCTAACTTCCCTCTTTTTGAACTCACTGAGCATTCAAATTAACAGAGAGCACGAAAACAGAGTGAAGGCATTCAAGGCGAAGGTGTGGAGTAATTTCTTTTAAGCATTCAGAATACTTTAAAGTAGCTAAAGGTATTTTTCAATGGCTTCTTCTTCTACTCCCGAATTTATTCGAAACCCTACTATTGTGAAAAATGTGAAACGCCCTAGGCCCGTATTTAAAATAATTCCCAAAGTATCTAAGCAAGATGATTCTATAGGGGCATTTTCAAAAATTCCTAAAGGTGTAGCTTTTGCTAAAGACCCTAGGATGTATATACATTGCAATATAGAAGAACTAGGTTATGAAGACTTGATGAAAATGTATACTAATGTGATTTGTGATAAAAATGGTGCTATCAAACCCGAACACAAGATTATAGAAACTCTAGGATTTGTGAAAATACTGAACATTCCCCAATTTCTAGAAGAAGTAGTAAGAATTGTCTTAAGTAGAGTACATGGAGAATTTCTATGGTTGGATTTTGTTTGCAAAATTACCTGACAAGCAATTAGGGCAGTAACTGGTTTACCCTCAACCAGCAGTAGACCTGACAAAACAAAGAAGAACCCTAACAACAAAGTGATGACCCTAATCGGAGCAACATCTGACAATAGATCACTGAGAGTGAATGATATCAAAGACATCAATGTGAGATTTGTGAGTATGGTTGTAGGTTACAAGACTACACATGCTAATAGACTAAATTCAGTTTCTAGACTTTGTATAAATAGTGCATATGAGATGGTCAACAACAATACAATGATAGATGTGTGTGAATGGCTAAAAGATGAACTCATTGATAATTTTAAAAAGATTAAAGGAGATAAGAAAGGAACATTCCAATTTGGAAATCTTTTGGTATGTTTAATGCTGCATTTCACTAAGGAAATCCCCAGTACAAGACCTAAAGATTTTGGATATGATATACCGGTAGGAAAACAATTACAGGAAGCTTTTACCAGCATGGGAACTGCAAAGGACAACAACATAATTGAATATTTCAAAACCTTCCAGGCTAAAATGAAAACTAGATAAAGGCTACCACAGAGTGTAGTGGAAAAGTATGACAAAGAAATCTATTTTGTTATCAAGATAGATGAGACATGGATGGAAGCTGTACTCCCTAGGACTGTATGGGTGATTGAAATGGGATATGAGGTAGATCTAAACATTCTTGAGACACATGCTAGAGCATTACTAGATGCACCGAGAGAACCATCGGAACAAGTTTTTGGTAGTGCTAAAACTATTGAAAGTGATGTAAAAACATTGAAGCAAAGGAAGAAAAGAGAAAAAATTATTAGAGATGCTTCTAAGAAAGTGAAGGAAATCAAGGAAAATGTAATGAACATCAGTGACATATCGGCTAGTGAGCTTGAAGGTCTGCAACTGGAGGCACACATTTCACTGGTTGGCACAACTTCTGGAACCGATAATGACAAGGCAACAAAGTTTAAGAGAGTAGAAAGGAGGAAGAGAAAACCTTCATTGGTACCCTCTCCTTCACCCAAGAGAACAAGGACTTTAAGGAGGAAACAACAAGAAGTAAGGGGACCACCAAATAAATTAACACCAAAGAAGAAACAACAACCTGTCACCCCTTCTTTAAATGATTTACTAAATGAAATAACTGATGACGGAAATTTGGCCAATGTACACCAACTGTATAACACATTTAATGATTCAGACAAGGAAAGCATTGAGAACAGTATAATCTTACATCTGGACATATACAAAAAGGTTTTAATTGAAGTAGTGGATGACTTACCCAATGATTTGTATAGGAGATTGGAATAAAAAAGGATTGCAGTAATGGAATTGGATAAGAAACTAAAAGTTGAGAAACTTCTAGCTGTACATCCTGTGAATTCAAAAGAAGAAATTGATGAGCTAATCTCTGAGGCTAACCGATCTGTTTTTGTAGTGGACACCGACAAGTAAGTTTAATGGCAAGAAGAGTAAAAGAGATTGCAGATGAATCTGCTAACAACTGGGATATATTATTTGTGGAGAAGGAAAAGCAAGAGGAAATGAACTAGTCAAAGAAAACATTTAAAGTGTATCAAAAGGATAAGGACAAGGGAAAAGGTAAAGTTGGTGGTATTCCAAACATCAAGATCATTGACAAGTTACCACCACCTTTGGATACTGCACTGGTACATACTGATGATCCACCGGTTATTGATACTGAAGGTGTCACACATGATGGCACTAATCTTAAATCTGAGATACTATTCACCATGAATGTGGACACTCGGAAAGTGAATATTATTGTGGACAAGGACAGTGAAGAGGTTAAGCATGACAATGTTGACTGTGGCAACATGGCTAAGAAACTGGTAGAGACTATTGAGGTTGATATCCCAACCCAAACAGAGCAATCATTAGATACTGAGAAACCTACTGAAGGAATTGTAGCATCCTAAAATTTTGACACTTGCAATCTCGACTGCATTTGGGTCTTCACGATGGCGGCACAACGCTGAACCTGAATGGAGACCTCGAAACCTGCTTGTGACACCAAAAACTGCATTTTTCTGCACCTTAGCATGATCCCTCCTTGCACCCTGCTGTCCCGGGAGGTGGGACCATGGCACCCAGCGCCCTGGTCCTTCAGGACCATGGTGCCCAGCACCCTGGTCCCTCAGGACCATGGCACCCAGCGCCCTGGTCCCTGGCCCTATTTTGGGCTCGGTCTCCTTTTGGGCATCGGGTCTTAAAGTTTGCAATTCGGGAAATAATGTTTCCTGGTCGGCCTAAGGTTGGGAAAATCAGTCTATCAACCCTAATTGACAAGTATATAAACTACTTTTCCTCTCCTAGAAAGGGAGGAAGGAAATAAGCAAGAGCAAGACGTGGAAGCGATATTCAAACATTCAAACATTCAAGCATTCAAGCATTCCTTCAAGCAATTGAGCATTCTAAGTCTCCATTCAAGCCTAAGTGTTGCATTCAAGACAAGGATTCAACAATTGAAGAGGAGATCACTTACAACATACAACATACTACATACATTACACCTTTGCATGTAAGAATACAAACATTCTTACAACAAGGTATCAGTACTCGTTTACATTACAAACATTTACATTTACAGCATTCTCATTTCTTGGTTAATTCCAAAACTGGGGTTTGACCTAAAGGCAAACCCCTAATCCCTAACCCCCCAATCATCCTCTCTTTTCTATGTGTAGGTTATAGGTACGCGGCTGTAATTGAAGATCTGGAATCCTTGTGTAGAGACAAACAGATCCACCTTCGTTTCGAGGATTTTTCGGAGGACCGTGTGCACACCGGGTGCCATCGTCCTGTCAACTTTCGCTCAAATTTGCAGAATAGCATCATCTCGACATTTTACTGCTAATTCCAGGTCCGCAGCTTCATCCCATATCCCTATCTCTGTTTACAAGCGAATCTTTCTTGCTTCTACATACATTCCTAGTTGAATCATCCTATCTATATTCTTTACAAAAGAGGGTATGCTTGATGTCTTAACCCTTGAAACTCATTTAGAATCCAATCCTGCAGTGTGTGGGATTGGATCTTGTGGGTTTCAACCCCTCTTTTGAATGTAAAGTCCCTCCTAAGTGAAAACCATCAACCCTAGTGACCTCCCTTCTCTCTCCTTGGAGTTGGGGAGGGGAGAACAACTAGGGTTCGATTTTTCTGCTTTACAGGAATAGATGTTGATACAGGACCACCAGAGACTGAGATACCAACAAAACTTACTGAGAAACTTACTAAGACACAGAAAATGACAGTAACTGAGACATCAAAATAGTCTGAGAAACCCTTGCTAGTTGAGATGCAAACACAGACTAATCCATCGGAGGTAAACACAAGTAAAATGGTTACAACTAATGGAAGCATAGAGGTAATAAAGGCAATTGGTGAGACTTCTAACACTTCAAGTGATTTCAAACATACAAATGTTACAGAGGTACTCTTGGAATCAATCAAAAAGATAACAGACTACAATGCTTTGGCCTACAAGGCAATTGATAACATTGTACCTATTCTTAATTTGATTGCACCTAATTATAACATAGATCATATTAAGGATTCTTTAGGAAAATTGTACACATTGTCCAAATTTATTGTTGACAATGTAATAACGGTTGATAAAATGAATGAGGACACAATAAAGGATAGAGTTGAAAAGGAGAAGAACAAATTCTTTGATGACACCATAAAGAAGTGCATTGAACACCTGAATACATTATTATGGGCACTGAACTCTACTATTTTGGAGTACAAAGAGCTATATAGTAAAACATGCAAACCTCACCTTCTGACAGAGGACATAGACAAGGAGGTCAGTAAAATGCAAAAGGAAATTGATGACATAGCAGATAACTTAATTGGTTCATCTGGTCACATATCAGTTTTGAGCAAGAAATGGCAGGATTTGAAGAAAAATTAGAGAAACTTGAAAAAGAAAAGGCAAGGATAAGGTCTAATGCTAGAGAGCTTAAAAAATAAGCTTGGTCCTAAGTTGGACAATATTATTTTCTAGAGAATAGAAATATCTAAGGCATTACTTCGGGGAGAACGATCACCGGAAGATCACATGCATTATCTCACTGTCACGATCCAACAAACTGAGGCAACTTTGAAGGACAACAAAAGGTTAATGCAGAGTTTGAACTTGGTTTTGGCAGATATCTTTCAGATTGTAACCAACCGGTTACAGACTTTGAGGTAAATTTTTGCACTCATTTGACTATTTTTGGCAACCTTTTTCATTGATGTCAAAGGGGGAGTAGTGGAGAGAAAAATACTTCTTTAGAGGAGATTATTTGCTTAGGGGGAGCACATCTTTTTGGAAACTTTTTGGACTTTAGTTTTTGGAACAGTTTTTTGGATTTTTCTCATGAGTGTTGCCATCAATGCCAAAGGGGGAGATGGTTGGCATTCTTGACTCTTATGAGAATAGTTGATGTTATCATTGATGACAACCAACTGGCAAACATTTGTCAACCCACCAGCAGTTATCGGGACCGACAATAGACTTCTACATACACCGGCAGGCACTTCACCAGCAGAGGCAATAATGCATACCGGCACTTAGGCCGACATGGAATAAACATTGTTTATTGTAATTATCTTTTTTAAAATCCGACATGGCATATTGTAAAAGGCTCATATATATGCATGGGATCTTATAGGTCATTTTGTAAGAGAGTGAGGATGATATCTGTATATAGTTGATAGCGAAGGTTTTTGGTAATAGACTGAGCTTAAACTGGTACTGAACTTGACATAGTTGATGTTGATCTAAAGTAGTACATTGTATTGGATTTTGATAATCCATTTTGTAAGTTAGTGAGACTTTTGTTTTGTGATTGAGTAGTGAGCTCTAGACTGCTAGCCTTCCTGCATGTGCAAGCCCCTCATTGTAAGTAATATTTATTCATTGGACAGTGAGTGAATATTGTGGGTCACAAATCCCACCAAGGTTTTTCCCACACCGGGTTTCCTTGTTAGATATCTTGTGTTATGGTGTATTCTCTATGTTATTTCTGTTATTCTTATTTGCTAAATTAATTCTTATTTACTGATACACTATTTTGGGATACAAAGTTCTTAATAATTTTAAATATTCTACTAACCGGTTAGACACTGATTCACCCCCCCCTCTCAGTGACTTTGGGACTGTCATTGATTCTAACAATCGGCAACCCTAGCAGAAGAAGAATTACATGCTTACATTTTCAATGGGTTTGTGTCAATTTTGGGAACTTTAAAGATCGGCTGGGACACTTATTTGGCATTTTTGAAGGGTGCTTATCTGGATATTTTTAAGTACATCTAAGTCCAGTAATCACAATTTTGATTTGTATAAAATTTCATTCATTTTTTTTGCCCCGGCCTTTGGCATTGTTGTCAAAGGGGGAGAGGTTGGATGTGAAAAATGTTAAGGGACATAAGAAGTAATGTATAGCTCAGGGGGAGCAGCCTTTTGAGACTAGCTTTGGGAGATCATATTTTGGACAGGAACCGATACAACACTTCAATGATATATTTTTTACTTGAGTGTTGCTATCAGTGCCAAAGGGGGAGATTGTTGGCAATTGGCACTCATCCGGGTTCTAGGTGTTGTCATTGATGGCAAAACACTTCATGGAAGATATGGTAATCTTGGCAATCGACATTCATATCATCGGCATTTAGGGAACCAACAGGCATGTAACAGACAAACTTGGAACCAGTATTCTAAGGAAGACATAGGAGATTGATCCGACAAATGTGGAAGTGGCAACGATCATATAGTTTTATATTTATATTTTGTCTGGGCCAACATGTCTCATATATTTTAAAATATTATTGTAAGTTGACATAAGGCATTTATGTTTATACATGTAAATGGGTATAAAAGTCATCTGATTAGGTCATTTTGGGTATACAAAGATGCGATAGGTTATGTGATGTTGTGTGAGCGAGATCTTGATCGACAGAATGCAAATGTAAATATTTGTAGTCAGTCTTGGTTATTTGTCTAGAGGATTGGAGAGTGATCTATGTTACTGGTAAGGGAGGTTATAGTATAAACCGGTATAGATAGTTCTTAAACCAGAACTCATCCAACATGTTAGATACACATTCAAAGTTTAGATTTTGTTTATAATTCAGTATTTCATATATGTAGTTAGTGAGGCTCCTTTGTGTTGAGCAGTGTGCTCTAGGTAGTGTACCTTTCTGCATGTGTAGGCCCCTCTTGTAATATTTATTCATTTGGCCAGTGGATAGATATTATGGGTGACCAATCCAACCGTGGTTTTTCCTCTTTGAGGTTTTCCACATATAAATATCTGTATTATGGTGTTAATTCTTGTGGTTGAATTTCTATTACTTGTTGTTACTTTCTTTTATACATACTGGTTAATAAGTAGATTTGTTAATAAGGTTAAAAATAATTTAACTGATAGAACACTGATTCACCCCCCATCTCGATGTTCTTGGATCCCAAAACCTGGTGGGGGATTTTCACTTTCCCACTCTTGTCTTAGAGACTTAACCTTCTCAAAGAATGATAGCCTTTTATTTGTACCTTTTATCAAGGACACTACAGGGGGCTCTAGAGTAGCCTTCACCCTTGAATCAATCATCATCACTAGAAAGGTTAGAGATAATTTGATATGGTGCATTTTCTTCTCACGTCTTATGTCATGTTCCTCTTGAATAGCTTGTAAAAAGGTTGAGTTATTCCTTGCCATTTCATCATTAAGTGTCATCATCTCATCCAACTTCCTTTTGAGGGTCGTTTGGTTGCCCTGTATCTTCTCAATAATTCTAACTATCTCTTTCCTATAATCCTTCTGATCCACCTTTACACTGAGCTCCTTAATTTCCTCTTCCACACTTTTTGACTTCTCCAGTTTATCTACCTAGCTAGAGGCTCTGGCATTTGCCTCGACTAGAGTGTCCAACTTGTTGATATTTTTTTTGGCCACATTAACTTGTCCAAGGAGCCAAAAAAAATGTTTCCTTACTGTTATACCCATCATAAAGATCATTCACTTTCTTTATGAGAATAGGTCAGTCCCATTTCTACAAGAAATCGACAGGGGAGGGGGGAGGGGAATCCAACAAGGGTGTGGAATGAATGAAATATTTCTCTTTAGGATTATCCAGTTTCCATTTAGCATATGTGGATCAAGTGGGCACAATTTCCTTAGAAGTAGGAGCCTCATACTCCAGCTCTTTAGACATAGAAACTTTGGGGGTTGAGTTGTTAAGTTTTTGTTTTTAGTAGAATAGTTAGGAATAATAAATGTAGGAATGCCTTTAGTGCTATGAGCACCTTTGCAGATTGAGTTTTTGGATAACTCAATAATCAGGGTGGGTTTAGAAGGAGGGCTAGAGGGGTCTATAGAAGGCCCACTAGTGGGGTTCAAGGCCAAATGGAAATCATAAAATATCAAGATAAGCACCTTATGAAGGTGAAGAACATTTTTGGCTTTTGCAACAACAATCAACTGAGAAATGGATGAGAAAATTTAGTAGGGAAATTTCATCTTCACTCCATACCTAAGGTGGTTAATCATTGTAAATATCTGAGAGTGAAATTGTTTAAATCTCTCATCTAGGGTAATGTACTTCATGAGGAGAAAAGCGGCCAACTTCCAACCACCACACAAGTCTTCTCTATTGAATTCACTTTGAAGTTGAGCCACCTTCCCTCTTAGTTTGAGGAACCTCACGATATCAACTTTATAGTCGCCCTTGGTTTCTTGGGGAACGTCACACATTTTACAATAAGACCAATCACAATAGCAATGGAGTCAATGGAAACTGTGAGAGCCACAACACCAACTTTGACTTCACCCTCATTTTAGGACTAGGAAAATTATTGCGAGAGGGTAGGGTTAGAACCCTTCATGCCCTTGATGTAAGACATTAGATTACCTCTCATGACCTTCTTCCATAGAGCTGAATTTTTCTTAAATTTGCCACAATTGTTTGGTTTGGTCTAGATGAGGTCACTACCCATGGTTAAGCCTTCCATTGGGAAACTAGTAACCATGACTAGGAGAGGATTTGGAATACTAGCTTTGGGGAAATGCCAACAAAAGGTAGTTTTGGGGGAAACGTTGCTTTCATCCAATTTAAAAAACCAACTCCAAATCAATAAATAAAGTACAATATAGCCTAAATGATAAGCAAAAAGATGTTCTCTAGATTTTTATGCACCATTGGGATTATTATTTTCTTGTATTGTGACACGTATATTAGCTAGCAACTCATGTTGGGCCATCCAAATTTTGAGCTTGTTGAAGAAGGGGCTCCCTTTACTAATTTGGATTAATAGTGATGTTTAATTAAATACAATATGTGAAAACATATAGATCACCCAAATATAATGTGAATATTATTTGTTGTCTTTTTATAAATCAAAATGCATTATAGTGATTCTCCTTATAGTTATATTTTCTTCTTATAAAGTTAAGTTCATATTGAATGTCTTTAAATGACCTAACATAATATTCTATCAAACAAATGTGCTAATTTAGTTCACAATAGTGAGTAGGAAAGAAAAATTCTGAATTTCACTTCAATCATTTGAACCATGAGACTAAACTAGGTGAATAATAAGCCACTTGGAAATGAACCATAAGGATAAAATAAAATAAAAATTAGTTAAAGAATAAATATGTTAAATAAGTGTAAATGGAGCTACAATAATGACAAATAAATATTAAGTATATAAAAGTAGGTATAAATAGCAACAAACAAAAATAGATAAGATAAATCACGAATCAAATCATTGTTTCTGGATTTGATTGTCTGATTGTTTCTAATGAAAAATATACCACACAATTGAAGCAAATTCAAACCTAATTATTAAAATATTTATAGAAACTTATTTAAAAAAAAATTATTTAATATTAATAATATTTAAACACTACTAATATTTTTTTGGAGGGGTAAAAATTTATTAATAACAAATCAAAATTACAATGCAAGAATGGCCAACAACCTTGTGAAGATAATGAGTCTGACAATGAAAGCCCTATCCACAGTGATTGCCTTGGCAAGGACAATAGCCACCCTATGGAGGATGTGGAGTACAAGGATAATGAGGATAAAGATGTGAATTTTGAGAGGGAGGAGAACAAGGATCCTGAGAAGGATATGACTAAGGACACTTTAAGCAAGGATAAGGAAAGTGCGGGTAAAGGGTTATTCCTGGATAACCTTAGAAAACTCAATGAGGCGAGACTGGATTATGACAGATGGATCTATGAACTCTTGAAGAACTTGGAAAAAAATGGGAAACAGGAGGATGAGAAGAGGAAGGATAACGACAGGGATCAGATAAAATGGAAGCAGGATATGGAGGAGAAGGTTAAATTGCTGGAAGAAGGGAGTGTGGCAATGAAAAATTTGTTGGGCATTATCCCGAATATCCTATTAGCAGTCACTAAAAAGTTGGAAGATATTGCTAAGGTCTTTGATAATTCTAGTTCTCCTAAACCGGTGGTGGACCTTGACATGGATGAAGATACTATCCAGATTGGCAGTGGTGAAGCTACTCCAACTGGTGCTGCTAAGAGAACTAGGGCAAGTGTCAAGAAAGCTGTGGCTGCTTTTGCTAAGGATATCCTTAATATTAGGGAAAACATCAAAGAACTGCATGGGATTAGCAACACCTTGGCTAATGCCTTGAAAAAAATCAATTAGTTTCTTCTCTTGGGTCTTGCTGGTTTTGTTGGCTTTGTGGGGCTTTAGCCGCTTCTCTATGGTTTTTTGTTGGCTTTTCGTTGGTTTGTCCCTTTTTGTCTCTTTTTTCTTTATCTGCTAAGTTCCGCTTGTAAAGGGTTTCAAGGCCCCTTCAAAACTTGTTTTTAACTTAATCAAAAACAACCTTCTGAAGCGCATTAAGACCCCCATTCTTATCCTCGACAACTAATTTCTCTAATAGAAAAGATAAATATAAAGACAAATGTCCTCTATCTTCAATATTCCAATCCTACATTCTATCATATGCCCATTTTCCTAGACAAACTGCTACTTTATTCCACTCTCTAAGAATATGACAAAAAATAAAAAATTCTAAAGACATACTCAACCTTAGAATTTGTCAAATAACCACAACTAAATTCCAATGAGCATAATCCAATCACTGCTTATTCAAGATATTCACCACCACTTGTGAATCAGATTCACATATAATTCTTGTCAAACTAATAGCACAACCTCTCTCCATAGCATACAAGATGGTGAGAGCCTCCATGAAATTATTGTATGAAAACCTTTATAAATGGAAAAGAAAAATTGAACATCACTAGAACTAGCTCAACCAATACCACCTATATCGACATGACTAGGGTTCCCCTTAGAAAAAGAATCAGTATTTATCTTCACAACTTCTTGAGGAAGAGGAATCCATTGACCCACTCATCAATCTTCCTCTTAGACTATCTACATATATTCTACATAACCTACTTACACCCTGTACTAGTAGAAATGTCATTTCCATGATTAGAAAATCTCAATCTGTGCAAGATACCCACATCACCAGGATCCAATACACCAAAAAGATCACACTTAACCAAGACTATCTCTTTAAGTGTATGAACAATTTTCTTCTATTATTATTGAAGGCCCAATTTTGCATCCTCAAAGATCTGACATTCTATTCTAGCCAAAGATGTAAATATAATGGAAGAAGACCAAATAACCCATACAACATCAAGAAAAGATGCCTTAACTAGGGCTGACCCAAATAGGCCCAAAAGTTAGCCAATGAGGAAGCATGTACACAAACCTGATTCCAAACTTCACTATTAAGACACAACGTACAAATAAAAGGTTCTTAACAACTGTAAGAAAAAAATACACTTGAACCAACAAAATTTGTTTAGTATACTATTAATATTTAATAACCAATATAAACTTTTAAGCACTCATATTTTTTAATTTAGTAAATAATTAATTTAGATTTTTAAGCATGATTAACATGAAAGGTGTGATTAATCAACAATTATCGCTAACTCTCATAATTTTAAAGTTTTTAATTTCCTTACAAACTTATACTCGTTTTCATAGTTTTTAAATTAATGTGTATTTTTCAATAAATGAAATCACATCCCGTGATTGCAACAACGTTTGAATATCGTGCAGAAGTAAAGAAATAAAATTTGATAGCCAAAGAGTGAAGGGCCCATAATCATCCGGTTATTATGTTATGGAGGAATCGTTCCAGTGAACCCTAATACAATGGGTTTTAGATGTCATTTAAAATAGGAAATAGTGTCATTAATCGTGTTATTGTGGTCATTCTGCTTCTCTCTCTGAACTTGCTTTCTGTTTCATCAAACATTACAGAAAGATTGAATGGAAAATCCAACGCCATATCTGGGAAAAATTGAAGGGAAAATCCCAAGAAAAGAAGAAAAGAAGAATGCATTATCTTTACGTCGTTGAACACCTGACAATGGATGTGACAACACAATACACATCGTTCGAAACCCTAAAAACCAGTGTATAATATTAGATTTTAAATATTACCGTTTTGTCTTTAAGTAGTTTGTAGTATATATTTATCATATAATATACATGCCTGTGAAAATGTTTCCTGTGTGAGGTTATGAAATGAAAGATTCATAATCACATTTTGATTCTTGTTTCTTTAAATTTATATAAGCAATGAAATCCATATTTATAATCAAATGCTTTTCAGTGTTTGACAATTTTTTTTTTCCGTGTGTAGCTGTATCCATTCCCTTAAGGGATGGCTTGTTCCTTCTGTTCAGCTCTTAAAATTGAGGAGGTATGACTGAACTATAAAAGTAGCTGGTTGGTAAATTTATACTTGTACATATTGGAACATTCATTTTTTTGTGTAGCAAATTCATGTATGTGGTTTTCTTCAAGCTAATATGTTTCTCATTGGTTTAGGTGTGAAAGCAAGCTCATCCAATAGGTTAATAGTTTAGTTATTTTTTTCTTATATCTTCAAATTTATAAGGCTTTCATGATCATTAATATTTTATTTATAATTTTTATAAAAACTTTAGTGTATTAATTAAAATAATATAAATTTAAGATTTTAACAAAAATTAATTAATGTATTTTTAATATATTATTTTTTAGGATAAGTGCTATTCTTGATGGAGATAGCTTCTTATATTGCTTCCAAAAAAAGATTACATGAAAAACATTACACATTATGTCTCTCCAGGCCGCACACACCAAACACCCTACTTTCCTATAACCAAGCACACTAATTTCCTTATGACCAAAACACCTACTTACTTATGACTAACACACTGACATAGCATACATGGTGATCAATTACATGAGGTAATGCATGAGCTATGACACCAATTCTCCTAGCTTGAACAGGGAGTCTGAAGATTCCTCTTTTAGCCACCAATCATCTCAGCTCTTGAGCTGTCTGAACTCTGTTAGGTCCCCGTTCATCACCCCTTGTCTGAATACTGGCCAAACATCCATGACAAACCTTCTCTTTCTCCTCTTCTTTGCCTTTCTCTCTCACTTTCCTCCTTGTCTTTTGAATCGAGGTCATCTGATTCCTCTACTCCTTGCTCATCTATTTCTTCCTGATCGTCTTCCATCTCCGATTCTTCTTCCGAGTCTGAGGAGAAATATGTGGATGGGTTAAAATATACCCACAAAATGATTTCCTTCAAGCCATCCTGAAACTCAAACATAGCATTGGCTACTGCATCCCCGTTCACTACTTTCACAAACTCCCCAATTAATTCTAAGCATCTCTCCTTCGACTCCAGAACATCCACAACGGGTCCAAGCACCGCCTCATAAATGAATCCATCACACTAATGCCTCTCCAAGTTGAGTGATACGTATACCATCTCCGAGATTACCATATAAATTGTTAGACAGTTCAGATAACTAGAAGACAACTGAGAGGGGGGGTGAATCAGTTGTCACAGATTATAGGAACCATTAGCAATTTAAACTTTAATACCAGAACCCAAAACATTAGCCACAGAATAGCAGATAACCTAATTAAGCATAAACAATAATCACAGAATAAAATCCATCCACATAACACCAAGATTTGTACGTGGAAAACCTGGTAAAGGGAAAAACCATGGTGGGAAGCCTACCCACAGTCAGATAATACTTCTGTAGTAAGTATGTGAATTACAATTGAGGGGGCCTACAATTGTAGGAAGGCCAACAACCTAGAGCGCACTGATCATCACAAAAGGAGCCTCACTGGTTACATATAAATCCAAACTACAATTTGGAGAAGTGTTGAATTGCAAAAGATAGCATCTCCTATGCCTGAGTACTGTTCCAGTTAAGCTCAATACCGGAGGACAAAATCCTCTTACATAAACCCAATTCGATCTTCATTGATCGACCAATCCTCTACCTAAATGATATTACATTATTCGCACATTACATATCCATTTTCCCATTCCCATATATGATCTACAATGAGATCTTACATCTATATATACAAACCCTCAACCATAAGCAATCAGGTTAGCCACCAGATAATAAACCAATTACACAATTGCAAGCCATGTTGGCCTTAGACCAAACAAATAATACATAATACATCAATATGTCTTATCCACACGTTACATTAAAGTCGCTCCATAACCTAGATCAACCGAGACCAAGTATAGGTCCACACGCTACAACAATGATCTCCAGCCGCCAAGTCCCGAACATGATCACAAACAACATCCTAAAACTCCATCAGAAGCTACACCAACACCACTTATGCAATTCATCAAAGATCTCCATCAAAAGCTCTGCTGGTGAAACCCTTGGTGGAACCAGAAACCAATCTTGTAAGTAAGCAAGATAGCATCCAATCACTAGACCAAAACCAATTGACCAAATGTGAGTATATATATTATGAGAAAGCCAATTCCATCATCAGACTATACCAGATCCAAGTTAACCATAAACCACTCAACCTACTGGGACCAGAAGGGTGTCGGTAAAGCATCCAAAGAGCTAGTGTTGGCATCAATGACAAAACATCAATGCAACACATAATCAATTCCACCAAATGGCCAACAATCTCCCCCTTTGACATTGGTGGCAACACTAGATGTGAAAAACATCTAAGTATCAAGAAATGCCAAACAAGTATCCCCCCGTGGAAGACAACCAACAAACTCCCATATATAGCTCCGAATATCACTCCCTCTTTTTCTTTCTTTTTTATTTTCTTTTTCTTTTTCACATCAGCATCACTCCCCCTTTGACATCAATGCCACAAATCTGACAGAAATATCAAAGAAAAAATAGAAGTCTCTAAATCACAAAGTTGACTACTCCCCCTGAGCAGTAGCATCTCACATCAGTGCTGAAATGAATAGTATCTATGATAATGCATGTCGGACTGATACCAAACCGCATCAATCAAGTCTCTACTGAGGGAAAAAACTCCCAATCTATCTCTTAGGTGTTAGGCCCAATATGGAAAGCTAATGTACTGAGAGGGGAGGGGTGAATCAGTACTCCAAAACTTTTCTTGAATAATAACTTTACTGGTATGCATAAACAAAATAGTGCAGTAATATAAAATAAAGTTAAAACTAATAGATAACAATCATACATGATTCACTCTATAAGACATATATTTTGGTTATGTAGAAACTCTTCATTAGAGAGAAAAACTGTAGTGGGGATGGCACCCACAACTTCACTACTGCAATAATAAAGAGTGCTCGGTTAGAGCTACATTTTAGCTATTTCTGATAGCTTACCTTGTTAGGAGTAAAAAGATCTGTTAGATCTACCTTGCTAAAGGATTTTACAACATTTACTCTGAATGTTGCACTTGGTTAGAGGCTTTACAATTTATAGACTTGATTAGATTCTTTTACCCTGTTAAAGGTTTCTCTTTCTACTTCACAGTATTACAATAAAATCATTACAAATATCTGTAACTTTACATCTGAAATGTTATAGCAGATTCTATGTGCTCAGAATAGATTACGTTGCTTAAAGAATACCTCAGTAACCCATATAGTAACTCGGTAAACCCTTCTGTTTACTCTATTCTTTGACTATTCTCTAAAAACCTTCTCGGTGACCTTTGTGTCTCTGTAACAGTCTTTTTACATACATGCATACGCCCTTAACTAATGCTGTATAAATAGATCTCTTAAGACGGTGATCCAATTCATTGCTTCGATCTTACAAACAAGATTCCTCAAATGAATAACTATACAAAATATTTCATTGGTTAGATTGATCTCAAAATCATACATAATCTTCTGGTGCAATTTCCAATGTAATAACAATTAGATGTGCCTCGATCTTGTAACATGTTTTCATATGCATGTCCAGGTCAAATGTATCTGGTAACACGTTTCACTCAGTGTATATCAACTTGGTGAGTCATCTTTGCTGCTCGGTAGTCATAAAAAGATACTCGGTAGACAACTCGTTGTATACTTCGTTCTGTGACTGCTTTCCTCTATAACCGACTAGACTGTGCATATCGACTTCTCTGTGTGTACTGACTACATGATTCGGTAGTGTTAACTGAGTAGAGTATATAGTATGACTTTGAATATAAAAACTAATGGCAATTTGATAAGTAGTAACATCAGGTACTCAAATGATTCCATGGACAAAGGTTTAGTGAAAATATCTTCAATCTGCTCTTTAGTGTTCACATAAACCAGTATAACTTCATTTGCTTCCACCTTCTCCTTCAAAAAGTTATACTTGATAGATATGTGCTTTGTTTTAGAATGAAATACCAGATTCTTTGATATATCAATAGCAAAAGAGTTATTGTTGGTCTTTTGATGTTGTTTGGTTGAGATTGCCATTGATAGACACACACTTACTTATTGTATGAGTTATTCTCAACCGAAAATTGTTTCAACCGGTATTGTATGTCATTGATTTATATAGTCTTTGTTTGTTGAAGACTATCGATGTTTTGCTGAAGATGCTTACCGGTCAAAGCATGACCAAACACCTCAAGCAGTATGGAGATCTCAAGAAGAATGAAGACCCCAAGCAGTAGTTGATCGTTTGATCTGAACACTATGTTCCAGTTTTATAGTATTCACTTGACAACCGGTAATCGGTACAATTTGTTAACCAGTGTAATTGTAATGTGTGATGAGTTATCATCCACCAACACTATGGTGGTGTTTCTGTGTCATGTTACCAAATATGTCTAGATGCACTGTACCTAGGAAATTGTAGTCTAATCTTATTGGACCGACATGAAATCAGATTCCTATATGAGGACATCATGTCTAGGGTTTTAGAAGTTGATTTGTGTGTGAGTATTGGAGAGAAGATTAAAGTTTGTGTGCAATAGGTATCTCACTACAAAGATTGTGAATGCAAAGGATAAAAGACTGAAGTAATCTTGCGATGCATTAAGAGAGAACTATCAAGGATCTAAGCAAGCATTTTGTGCTACTTTCTAGATCATTCACTTGTTGATTACTAATCTCTTCGACAAGTCCGAAACCCCTAATGGGGTAGGCCCAACCAAACTTATCGTAAATCCTATAACAAGGTGGTTCACAATTGTGGATCTGAAATCCTTTAACAGGGTATTCTTTAACAGAACTTATCTCCTAACAGAGATCTGGATTCCTAATAGGATTTGTTCTGGTGAAGAACATTGTAAGGCCTTAATAGGTCTGACCTTAACTGGTCAGGTTACTATTTTGTAGATAGTTGACTTGTGAGTTTTACTCACCGTGGTTTTTCCCATTCGGGTTTCCACATCAAAATATCTTGTGTTATGGTGATTGTGCTTCTGTGGATGAATGCTTTATTGGCTATTTGGCTTGTTTATGTTTTAACTAGTTTATTGTTTAAACATCTACACCGGTCTGCAGTAAATTTATTTCAGAGTTTGGTTAAGTTTTTAGGCATACTAATTCACCCCCCCCTCTTAGTATTCATCAATTGGTATCAGAGCTACCCTTTCTATAAGTCTAACCACTTGGAAGGAGAGATGGGGGAATACAACATCAGGGAACTCACTCACCATCTTATTGAGTTTGAGAGAGCTTATGATGAACTCAAAATCAAGTACAAAGCCTTTTTAGCAAAGAGAAGAGAACCTGCTGAGAAACTGATGGAATTTAATGAAAACAATTCTTTTGATGAAGCAAAAATGGAGGCCCTAGTCAGAGAAGTGGAAAAACTAGATGAATCCAAAACTAACCTGAGGAGGGAGTTGGAAGGACTAACTATCAGGATGAGCTAGGACCTAGAAAATAAAAGAAAAGTTGAAGATTTAGTGAAGGACAAGGAGCGTGAGATCTCTAAGTAGAAACAAGAGATTGGAACCATCACCAGTCATCTACAAGAGGGTATTGTAGAGAAAGAAGAAATACAAGCAGACCTAAATGTAGCTATCTCTTAAAATGAAACCTTGATGAAAACCAATGATGCTCTTTCCAAGGACCTTGTTGAATCGAAGGCGATACTTGCAAAGTTCAACCAGAGTGCTACTAAGTTGGAACAAAAGCTGGAATCAGTGAAGCCATCAAAGGATACCACTAGACTTGGTTTCTCTGGATACGAGGAAGGTGAGACCTCTGGAACCAAGAGTGATGCACTAAAGAAGGAATCGACACCTAAGAATAACAACATGAGTAAAGGTAAGAAAAAGTTTAAACCTGTTTGCTTTAACTGTCTTAAAGAAGGACATATTGCCAATGTATGTAGGAGCAAGGCTTACAATAACTATCCTTACTTTCAAAACAATGTGGCTAGATCTAGTAGATTTAATGGTCACTGTTATGCATGCAACAAGTTTGGGCATAGAGCTTTTAAGTGCAGGTTGGTTATGAACAACTCTAGAAGTTATCCACTAAGATCTAAAGGAGTTGTCCCAAAACCTCCTATGAATCGGAACCCAAACCGGTATAGAACCTATGACCACTAGTCAAATGGTTATGAAGTGGAAACTAGTTGGAGAGCAACTTGTTTTATTTGTCACGGTAGCGGTCAGACTGTTGCAACATGCAGAAGGAAGAATGGAAATGTGAACATCAGACCATGGAGAACACCTGGTATGATATGCTATCATTGCAACAAACTAGGACACATTGGCTCAGTGCAAGAAGCTGAGTCCACCTTTTGGCCAAAAAGTGGAAGTGTTTTCCCTGATTTTCAGATTTTGTTTCATTTGAGCTTAAATTTTGAAACACTTGGAGATTGAATCTTGGAAAAAGTAAGTAAAATAAAAGATAGCCCTCTGAGTGTACTTTCCAAATATGTAATTTATTTTAATACCCACATAATAAAAAATAACTTTTGGAATGGGGTTCTAAAAACTATGTTTTAAAAATGCCTGTTTCAGGACCATACCATGCATGTGTACGACCCACACTTTTTGACACAATTAAAATTATTTTCTCAAATCATTTTGGGAAATGGTTTGTAACTCATTGAATATTGATGAGCATGTTTTTCTGTATTTTTTTTTTAATATTTCATTTTTAATTAATTTTTTAATGACCGTAATTATGTTTTTAAAAATTTGACGTGTACGACCCACATAATTTGACGTAAACTTAACATTTTTTAATTTTTATTTTTTTAAGTAGTAAAGAATTTTGTGTAGATTGATGACATAATTTTTTTTCAAAATTCATTAAAATAAAAAAGTTATTAAATTAACAAAATTAGTTAATATTTCAAGTGTATGGACCCAATTTAGCATAAATTAAATGAAAACTAGTTAAAATAATCAATTTTAAAATAAATTTGCATATTTAGAATTTAGACAGTATAATCTGAAATGGGTTTTAATTTCGTATAAAAATTCTCTAATTACAGGCAAGTAAATTATTTCAGAGATCATATTTGTGTTTTTATTCATGGAGATTTGAATCTGCAGGTCCATGTTTTAGGTGTGGCCATCCCAGGCCTATCCCGAGCCAAGTGGCGGGTTGTGGAATCAAATTACACAGAACGGGCCCCCGTTTTCAAACAAGCGCGGCTTGTGGAAAAAAAAGAAAAATATGATTTAAAAATGGGGGCAAAAACAGGCCCCCGTTTCTAAAAAATGGGCCCCTGTTTTGTTTAAAAGCGGGCCCCCATTTTAGAACAAAATGGGGGCTCGCTTATTTTTTATTTGGGCCCCCATTACCTTTCGGCTCGAGAGCCTGAAGCATAAACAGGCCCAGGAGCGCATTTTCCAATGCGCGGACTTCTGCGAATTTCTGACTCATTACCTTGCACTTGCCCCACTGCCAGAGAATGCAGACTAAGAAAGAATCCATCGGGAGACATACCAATCAACCCAGAAGGGAAGATTGATGTTGAAACCGTTCAGGTGGATATGGATTAAACTTGAAAAAATAAATCTGAAGAGAAGCCACAAGATGCACCTGTTTCCGCACCCAGTGTGGAAGCCCCTGAACCGGCAAAGTGAGCTTCAAAAATCTTAGGAGGAACATATTAATAAAATGTTTTGAACCCTCGGAGTATATTAGTAAAGTGCCTTTATCACTATTTCTTATCTGTCAACCAACAGAAGAAATGAAGCGGTAAAAGGTAAAATTAAGGTTTGAGCCCTAACGGTGATGCATTTGTTATGGTAGGTGGGATCATGTTCAAAAGTGACTTTTGTCATCATTTTTACTTACCTATTTTCAAAGAAGAATTTTTCTAAGCTTGAGCAGTGCAACCAGAGTGATTTATCTTGAATTCGAAAGAATTCTGAAAGGAATCTTGCACAAGATCTTGTAGCCACTTCAAACTATCAGTGTGAAAGTTAAAGTGGTAAACAAGCTTATGAAGAGGTGTGTTGTGCTCAATAATGAAAAACCCTAGTTCGGAGTGTGAAGGTATTTCTCATTGAAACTTTCTTGTTATTTGGAATCTTCTAGGTATGGCTTTTGCATCTAAAATTCCTTCTAGTTCTACTGAACCTAAGGATGCACCTGAGTTTCTTAAAAAGAAGATAAAATATAATGCCCTATCTCAAATACCCATTGGAGTTATTGTCGAAGGCGATGTTTTAGGATATATTGATTGCAAACTAGAAGACCTAGGGTCCCTAGTAATTCACTCCCAGCTAACTTTGTTCTGTGGAAATGATAAAAAAGATTAAACTTGAATACAACATAATAGAGAAGAAGAAATTACATAATGCAATATATTTTCTCAAAGAATTTACAAAAGAACACATCCGGATTATCCTTAGTAGGGTTCATGGTGATAAGATGTACCTTGAGCAAACCCATGATATTACGTCAGAGACAATTCAAGCTGTTGTTGGCATTATGTGAACCGGCATGAAGACATAATGACATTGTATGTTGTCATTGATCTCAATATGTGTCATGAAGTGAACCGGCATATGTGATATGTAAGAAGAGGGAACAGGCATATGTATGAACCGGTTTATATGCCAAAGTGAAGTAGTATATTTGTTCAAGGTGAACTAGTATGTCAAGGTGAACCGGCATGTAGTTATGGGAACCGGCACATGGAAGCATTGTATGACTACCGGTTGGTAGGTAGCTTCCACTTCAGGATTTCCGATTGGA
Source organism: Cryptomeria japonica (assembly GCF_030272615.1). NCBI lineage: Eukaryota > Viridiplantae > Streptophyta > Pinopsida > Cupressales > Cupressaceae > Cryptomeria > Cryptomeria japonica. The sequence goes on along the minus strand of NC_081414.1, from coordinate 185,751,856 downwards.
GTACCTCAAGTCTGTGTGACTCAAATCGGTGATCTTCATGTGATGAGTTAGCGCTATAATGTAGGATAGATCGTGTTGCCACGTAAGCTCTGTGCGTGTGAAGGATCTTGCATAAAGAAGACTATTCCTATCTACCCCGAGAATGTGCGAAGTCTATCAAATGGTGATAACGCGGATGGGTTATCAGTCGCCATGAAATCGGTGGATAATGGACGATGGAGAATGTCTTGAGATCGATTCAAGACTGTTGCATTTAATGCAGTATGATTCAATGGTATGGATTGAACCGCTTGAATTGCTTAACCTAACAGGTTTAGGGTTTAGCATTTTTGCTATCGACCTGTTTGTTTCCTATAAGGTCGATGTTCTATTTCTTTCAAGGGTTGTTGGCAAAAGTTGTGAATGTGTATCCAAGGGAAGTGATATCGATTCTTGCCAGACCAAAGGAGAGAAGAGATACCTGCAAAGTGAATGTGTAGAAGGAGAAGAGGAGCCTAAACGGATCTGCATTGGCATTGAGTGTTGTTAACAGATCATTGTAATTCCTGTTGATCTCTAACCACTTCAACAGTTGTAAAATGCCCTAACAGGGTGGTCTTAACAGGCTTGATTCAAATCCCTTAACTGGGTAACTCGAGGTTAATGAGTTCTGAGAAGCTATAGAGCTTTGGAGATCCTTTAGCTATTGAGTTCTTGAAATCCTCTAACAAGGTGACCCTACAGGGTTTAACCCTTAAACGGGTATTATAGCTATCCCTCAACCAGGTGATCCCTAACAGGATCGGTTCCTAGCAGAACCTATTGTAATGTCTTTAATCGGGCAAGGCTCCTAACAAAGAGAACTTCAAAAGAGTTCAAAAGCAACTTATGGGTATTCATCCCCACCGTGGTTTTTCACAGTTGGGTTTCCACGTGAAAAATATGTGTGTCATGTGTGATACTTTTATCTTGTGATGCTTTGTTATTACCTGTTGAGCATATGATGGTTCTGTGTTTTATGCCTATCTATAAAGCATACTGAACTAACTATTGTGACGATCAGAGGATAGTTTACCTGTTCATGCATGAGGGTGAAATGGTAGTGTTGTTTTGAGTTAAATGAAAAGCTAAGTGTTCAACTGGTCAATGCTTGTTTTAGACACTCTTGGCTTTACTGGTTGCAATCTGTGTTGAAAAGGTATTCCTGTTTGCCAGTCATTTGGAGTATTTGCTGTCAAACCGGTTTTGGAACTGTATTTGTGTTTGTACTGATTCACCCCCCCCTCTCAGTACTGGTTTGGTACTACTAGTTCATCATTGAGTTATCAACTGGTATCAAAGCACCTCCAGGTCCTCTGTGTTGTAAGCTTAACCACTTGAGGAAAAGATCCTAGTCAAATGATGAAGAGGGAAGGTCCAAAGTTTAACAGGGAAAATTTTGGTATATGGAAAGACAAGATGAAGATATTCATCAAAAGCATGGGTGTTCAACACTAGAGTTATGTTGAAAATGTATATGTTGTTCCTATTATTACTCTCACTGATGACCAAAAGAGAGAAATACAAGAAAATAAGCAAGTCATGGAAGCCCTCATCAGTAGTTTATCTGACATTGAATTTATTGATGTTTAGGACAAGGCAAATCCCAAAGAGGTATGGGATGCTCTTGAAAATATCTATGGTGGTGATGAGCATGTAAAACAGGCTAAGGAAGAAAGCCTGAGAGGGATGTTTGAAGACATGCGGATGGTTGAAGGAGAGACCATTTAGCAGTATGGAATAAGAATCAAAACAGTTGTTGGAGAAATCAAGAGTGTAGGTGGCAAAATAGAGGATTCCACCGTGGTAAGTAAAGTCCTAAGATCCCTGTTGCCAGTCTATGCAATAAGGGTTGCTTCTGTTTAGGAGCTGAGATCAATAGACAAGTCTAAGGTGTCCTTGGACTTCGTCATAGCCAAGTTGACAGCCTATGAGCTGAATAGTTTTGATGGCAGTGTTCAAAAGATAGAATCAACCTTTAAAGCCTCTGCTATAACATCTAGAAAAGGAAAAGAGGCTAGCACTAGTGGGGAACCTAGTCAGAACAGAGAAATGAATGATGAGGAGTTTCTGATGGAATTTGAAGCTCTTCTTGCCAGGAAATTTCCAAAAGGAACTGGTAAATACAAAGGTAAGCTCCCTTTGAAATGCTTTTCCTATAACCGGATAGGACATATTGCTTTGAGCTGTCCTAATAGTGACAACAAGGATAAACCAGAAAGGTTCAAGAAATTCAAAGGAGGAAACTGGAGAAACTGTTTTGTGGCAGTTGATGAAGGTGTCACAGATGAGGAATCAGAAGATGAAGAGAATGAAGACATTTTGTTTGTTGCTCTAAAGGAAGATGTGGCAGACAAGAAGGCTCTTGTCTCCCAGTTTGATAATTCAAATGAGTGGATCATTGACAGTGGCCGTTCTCACCATATGACTGGTGACTGGAGCAAGTTTATATACTTAAAGGAGTATGATGGTGGTGTGGTTCGCTTTGGCAATGATGCACCATGCATGGTCAAAGGTAGAGGGTCCATCTCTTTGAATGGAAAGAGTAGTGCTGACAATGTAACTGGGTTGATGGTCTCAGACACAACCTTCTAAGTGTTGCCCAGCTAAATGACAGTGGCCTCACTTTGCAATTCAAGAATGGAGTTTGCAGAATCAAAGGAAAAGATGGTAAATTGGTGGCCACCGGCATGCAGACCAAAGGTAACTTATTTTAGTTGAATGCAAATGTAAGTACCTATCTTTTGGCTAAGCTTGATGATAGTTGGATATGGCATAGGAGACTTTGTTATATAAACTTTGATAACATTGTAAAGGCTAGTAAGATCAAGGCAGTTAGAGGGTTGCCGGTGCTAAACAAACCGGATAATACCTTGTGTAGAGAATGTCAATCGGGGAAAATGTCTTCCTCAACTTTTAAAGGTAAATCTTTCACTGCTAACAACTTGCTTGATCTTGTACATATTGATTTGTGTGATCCTATGAAAACTAGAAGTGTGCAGGGTGATAGGTACTTCATGATCCTCACTGATGACTGCTCAAGAATGATGTGGGTCACATTCTTGAAAGACAAGTCTGAAGCTTTTGGGAAATTCAAAGCTTTTAGAGTATTAGTAGAGAAGGAAAGCGGTAAAAGGATCAAGTGTCTCAAAACTGATCAAGGAGGGGAATTCACTTCCAGTGAATTCAATAAGTATTATGAAGAATTTGGCATCAAGAGACAGTTGTCTATCCCTCAAACTCCACAGTAGAATGGCCTAGCAGAGAGGAATAATCGGACTATGGTTGAAGTAGCTAGAACCATGTTGATTCAAGGAAAAGTAGCTCACACCTTTTGGAGGGAAGTGGTGAGCATTGCAATCTACACTATGAACCGGGTACTCATCAAAAAGGGTAAGGACAAAACTCCTTATGAGTATTGGACCGGTAAGACACCTGTGGTTAGCTACTTTAAGGTATTTGGTAGAAAATGTTACATCAAGAGGAGTGAACATCAGGGCAAATTTGAAGCTAAAAGTGATGAGGGAATATTTCTAGGATATTCCACCAAGAGTAAATCTTTCAAGTGCTACTACAATAGGACTCAGAGAATTATGGAAAGCATCAATGTAAGAGTTGATGAATCCTCTGAGAAGACTGAGGAAATCAATAGTGAGCAAGCTATAAATGAACTGGTTGCAACCTTCTAGGAACCGGTTGTTAGCCAACCAAGTACTAGTAACAGTGTCCCTGAACCAGTGAATACTGATACTGATGAAGATGAGGATGAAGAAGAAAAGCAAGAAGAACTAGTTAAGACCATTCCTCGGTATGTCAAGTTGAATCATGATCCTATGCAGATCATAGGTGATAAGGATGCAGGAATCCTTACAAGAAGAAAGATCAGAGAAAACTCATGTATGATCTCTGAATTTGAGCCTAAATCATTCAAAGAGGCTCATAAAGATGATGACTGGATCAAGGCAATGGAAGAGGAACTTGATCAGATAGAGAAAAATGGTACATGGTCCTTGGTACCTAGACCTGAGCATAAAAATGTCATTGGCACCAAATGGGTGTTCAGAAATAAGTTGAGTGAGGATGGCACAGTGATTAGGAATAAATCCAGATTGGTATGCAAAGGATATGCTCAAGAAGAAGGAGAAGACTATGGAGAAACCTTTGCTCTTGTAGCCAAATTGGAAGGAGTTCATATGCTTCTTGCATATGCAGCTTTTAAGAGATTCAAAGTATATCAAATGGATGTAAGATCTACATTCCTAAATGGTGTACTTGAAGAGGAGGTATATATAGAGCAACCAGATGGGTTTTCCCTATCTGAAGACAGTGATATGGTGTGCAAGCTACATAAAGCATTATATGGTCTAAAGCAAGCACCTAGGGCATGGTATGAGTGCCTACACTCTCATCTTGTGAAGATTGGATTTGAGAGAACAAGTGAAGATAGTAATATCTACTTGAAGTCTAAAGGAGATCAGATCCTGATCTGTGAGGTTTTTGTTGATGACATTATCTTTGGAGGAGATGACAAGATGAGTCATGAGTTTGTTGATGAGATGAAGAAAGAGTTTGAGATGACACTCATAGGGGAGATTAGGTTCTTCATTGGACTGCAGATCCAGCAGATGGAAGATGGAATCTTTATTACTTAGTCCAAATATGTCAAAGAGGTACTGAAAACCTTTGGCATGGAAGATAGCAAACCGGTTGGTACACCGATGGTGACAGGTTGCAAATTGACAAAAGAGGATAATTCTGCATTGGTTGATGAGAAGGAATACCGATCAATGATTGGTAAGTTGCATTATGTAGTGCATAGTAGACCGGATATTGCAGATGCAGTTGGCATTACTGCAAGGTTCCAGAAGAGTCCAAGAGAATCCCACTTGACTACAGTCAAGAGGATTCTTAGGTATCTAAAGGGAACAGTTGACTATGGATTGTGGTACCCATACAACAATGATTTCAATCTGAAAGTGTTCACAGATGTTGATTGGGTAGGTAATGTGGATGAACGAAAAGCACAACCGTTGGTGCATTCTTTCTCAGTGGTAGACCGGTCTCATGGATGAGTAAAAAGCAGAGTTGTATCTGTCAGTCTACAATGGAAGCGGAGTATGTTGTAGCTTTCATGAACTGCACTCAGACAATCTGGATGAAGCATGTACTGGAAGGCTTCAAGATCCCTGTATCTGAACGGGTAAGCATATTCTATGATAACACAAGTGCTATAAATATATCAAAGAATCCGGTTTTACATTCTAGAGCCAAGCATTTTGAGCTTAAGTATCATTTCTTGAGGGAAAAGGTTCAGAATAAGGAGATTGCACTCGAACATGTTTCTAGTAAGGAGCAATTAGTAGACATATTCACCAAGCCTCTCCCAAAGACAAAATTTGTGCATTTGAGAGTGAATTAGGGGTATTGCCCCTTCAGGAGGTGAACTAAAAGTAATTGTTCCACATTAGTTAGGTATTGGAAAGACAAATTTTTGGTTGATTGATGTGTTGAAGGATGCTACTCCTCAGGGGGAGCAGCATGACAAAACAAAGATGCTTGTACCTAGACTTTGGCATTGTTGTCAAAGGGGGAGAAGGAGTAAAGCGAAAAGATAAATGCAGCAAATGGGGAGAAGATGTGAAGCGGAGAAGACATCTTTGTATATTGCCATCAATGCCAAAGGGGGAGATTGTTGGCATTATGTGAATCGGCATGAAGACATACTGACATTGTATGTTGTCATTGATGTCAATATGTGTCATGAAGTGAACCGACATATGTGATATGTGAGAAGAGGGAATTGGCATATGTATGAACTGGTTTATATGCCAAAGTGAAGCAGTATATTTGTTCAAGGTGAACTGGCATGTCAAGGTGAATCGGCATGTAGTTATGGGAATCGGCACATGGAAGCATTGTATGACTACCGGTTGGTAGGTAGCTTCCACTTTAGGATTTTTGGTTGGAGTACCTCAAGTCTATGTGACTCAAATCGGTGATCTTCGTGTGATGAGTTAGCAGTATAATGGAGGACAGATCATGTTGCCATGTAAGCTCTGTGCGTGTGAAGGATCTTGCATAAAGAAGACTATTCCTATCTACCTTAGGAAAGTGCGAAGTCTATCAAATGGTGATAACGCGTGATGGGTTATCAGTCGCCATGAAATCGGTGGATAATGGACGATGGAGAATGTCTTGAGATCGATTCAAGACTATTGCATTTAATGTAGTATGATTCAATGGTCAAGATTGAACCACTTGAATTGCTTAACCTAACAGGTTTAGGGTTTAGCATTTTTGCTATCAACCTGTTTCTTTCCTATAAGGTCGATGTTGTGTTTCTTTCTAGGGTTGTTGGCAAAAGTTGTGAACGTGTATCCAAGGGAAGTGATACGTGATTCTTGCCAAACCAAAGGAGAGAAGAGATACCAACAAAGTGAATGTGTAGAAGGAGAAGAGGAGCCTAAATGGATCTGCATTGGCATTGAGTGTTGTTAACAGATCATTGTAATTTCTATTGATCTCTAACCACTTCAACAGTTGTAAAATCCCCTAATAGGGTGGTCTTAAAAGGCTTGATTCAAATCCCTTAATTGGGTAACTCGAGGTCAATGAGTTTTGAGAAGCTATAGAGCTCTGGAGATCCTTTAGCTATTGAGTTCTTGAAATCCTCTAACAAGGTGACCCTACCGATTTTAACCCTTAACTGGGTATTATAGCTATCCCTTAACTGGGTGATCCCTAACATGATCAGTTCCTAGTAGAACCTATTGTAATGTCTTTAACTGAACAAGGCTCCTAACAGAGCAGACTTCAAAAGAGTTCAAAAGTAACTTGTGGGTATTCATCCCCACCATGGTTTTTCCCAGTTGGGTTTCCACATGAAAAATATGTGTGTCATGTGTGATACTTTTATCTTGTGATGCTTTGTTATTACCTATTGAACATATGATGGTTCTATGTTTTATGCCTGTCTATAAAGCATACTGAACTAACTATTGTGATGATCAGAGGATAGTTTACCTGTTCATGCATGAGGGTGAAATGGTAGTGTTGTTTTGAGTTAAATGAAAAGCTAAGTGTTCAACCGGTCAATGCTTGTTTTAGACACTCTTGGCTTTACCTGTTGCAGTCTGTGTTGAATAGGTATTCCTGTTTGCCAATCATTTGGAGTATTTGCTGTCAAACCGGCTTTGGAACTGTATTTGTGTTGGTACTGATTCACCCCCCCATCTCAGTACCAGTTTGGTACTAGTGGTTCATCATTGAGTTATTAGCTGTGACCAAATTCGGCAATGTTGGGCAAGTCCCCATTCTTCGAAAGATCACCAAAACCAAAGTGACAAAGCTCATGGGCTCTGTGAGTGACCAAGGGGCAATGACTGTCAACACCATTAAAGATGATTTGGTGAAATATGCATGTATGGTAATTGGGTATAGAATATTCTATGCTAGCAGAATAAATTTTGTTCCTATACCTGCGGTGCATGCTGCTTATAGAATGACCAAGGAGAATGCAGACTGTGACCTATGTACCTGTTTGCATAAAAAACTCATAGATAACCTGAAGGCTATCAAATTGGACAAAAATCTGAGGTTTAAGTTTGGTCAACTGCTTGGTGGTTTATTTTTCTATTTCAAGGATATTTTCTTGGAGTTGGCAATGTTCAATGGTCAAGTGACCTATCGGTTTCTAGACAAATAAAGGAGAGTCTACAAGTAGTGGGAACTGCATATCCGGAGACTCTACACAGATATTTTGATGAGTTCAAACTCAAGATGAATCAAAGAATGAGAATATCTGGTGATCTAGTTAAGAAATATGAAGATGACATCTATTTTATAATCAAAGCAGATCACTGTATAATAGAAGTTGTCGAACCTAGAAAAGATGTAGTTGAGCCTAAGGGGTACAAAGTGGTAAATGATATACTGATAGGGTATGCCTCTACCCTACTTGCTTCACAACTAGATCCCAAGATGAAGAGGACTGGTACTTACTTAGAAAGGATCAAATCTATTGAGGTACCAAAGCAAAAAAGAGTAAAGCAGTACCATTGGCATCGATACCAGTTACATCTGCTACCAATTTTAAAGTGACCAAGAAGTCACTAGCCAAAAAGAAACCGGACGCTATTCCACCAAAGGTATTCGAAAGGAAAAGGAAAACCATGAATAACTCATTGGAATTAGAAGACACTGAGCAAGAAGGTGAAGTCAACTAGTAATGTACCAGTAACCTCTACACCGGTAAATTTAGATATTTCCTCTTACAAACCTTTGACACATTGTCAAAGAACCATAAAGAATATTAAAAGAAAAGTTCTTGATGTTTTAAAAGAATATTTTGATAATTTCAATAATAGTTAAAGGGAGGATGTTGAACAAGAGCTTATTAAGTATTTATGTGTTAATGATCGGTCACCTTCCGATATTAAGTCAGTTACTTCTAAATCTTTGTATGATTCTTTGGACAATAAATGATCCATTGCCATTGAAAAGGAACAAGACATCAGGGAGAAAGTTTTCTCTCAATATTTTTCAGATGTCTCTAATTCAGCATTGTTTAAGATTATTGATAAGTACAAAGGCATCTTCTTCATGAGAAGTCAGTTACTCGGGGGCAAAACTTCTGAAGTGGAAAAAGACACCCATTTGTAGGTTAAGGCAACTATCAAAATGCAAAAAGTATTTGAAGCTAATCGAATGGCTGAGCAAGAGCCTGACCTATCCACTGCCAAAACAGATGAATTTTTTGACAATCTGGGTGAGAGCATGGAAGAACAAAATGAACCCATTTATGTTGATGCATTGGATATCGAGGATATCACTCCTGACAAGGATGAGACAATGAAGAAAGAGAAACAGGAAAAAGAGAAAGGGAAGAAAGAAGAAAAGAAGAAGGAAGAAGATAAAAAGAAGGAAGAAGAGAAAAAGAAGGAAGAAGAGAAGAAATAGGAAGAGGAGAAAAAGAAAGAAGAGGACAAAAAGAAAGAAGAGGAGAAGAGGAGAGTGGAAGAGGAGAAAGTAAAGGCCACCAAGGAAGCCCAAGAAAAAGAAGAAGAGGAGAAGAAAATTTAAGAGGAGGTCAAGGCAAAGGAAGGAGAACAGACTCCTAAGGCAACCAGAGATTAAGCCAAGCTAGTTGATCCCACCGGACCCACTGATTTGACTCTTTCGTGTCTGACTCAATCACTTGATGAGACTGAGCTACCATGGAGCATTCAACTAGCACAAGAGAGATTGGAAGAACTAAGCAAAAAGAAAGAACAGGATGTCATTCAATTTGTTGTTGACACCCATTCCAATCTAATCCCCGGTACTAACATCCCAAGTACTGATTCCTTGCTGGCCAAGCTCAAAATTCTTTGCACAATAGTGGATGATTAGGTACAATGTTTGGAAGTTGTTGCCTAGGCCACTACAAAGAAAAACCATGAAAAGGCACTCAAAGTTGCCTTAGTAAAGCAAATGGATGAAGACAGGACACGATTGCTTAAGAAAAAAGGTGATATAAATTCAGCTACGAGTGAAGGTAACTTACTCTTGAGTAAAATTTGTCAACCTCACCTATTTTGTGAAGATGCTCTGAAATAGAAGACTCAGCTCTAATCGAAGTTACAGAAATATATTTGCAACTTCAAACTGCCCTATGATTTGTTCACATTATATAGATAAACTATTTGTACTCACTAGCATCAGATTGTGAAGCTTGACTCAGAGATCTGCCATCGAACTCAAGATTTGCAAGAGCTCCAATTGCTCCTATTACCAAAAGTGCAGGTTCTTCAGAAGTGCTTCTTGAAATTGGAGGCTATTACTGTTACACATAAGTTGAGCACCATTTATGCAATGGAAGAATTAGCCTTTCAAATGAAGACTGAAAGTGAAATTGCTGCCTAACTTCTTGAGTCATGGTCTTCAGACATGAAATTTTTTATGCAAAACTTTAAATCTCTTTTTGAGAATTTTTACTCCTTATTTCCATGAACATATACTATGTTTTTATGTTATGCAAAATGGACATATTTTGCATCACTTTGTCATTGTTGGCAAAGGGGGAGTAGTGTACAATTAAAATTTTGGGAGTAGTATTAAAAATCTCATGCACATACTTGTAATTTTTGCAAAAGGAAGTAGTGTATATGCTTAGGGGGAGTAATTTTGATAATGGCACTTGTTTTTGTTTTGTAAGCACTTAGATGTCAAAATTTTCCTAAGTGTTGCCATCAATGCCAAAGAGGGATATTGTTGGTATTTTGATGTTGTTTAGTTGAGATTTTCATTGATGGACACACACTTACTTATTGTATGAGTTATTTTCAACTAGAAATTGTTTCAACCGGTATTGTATGTCATTAATTTGTATAGTCTTTGTTTGTTGAAGACTATCAGCGTTTTGCTGAAGAAGATTACCCGTCAAAGCATGACCGAATACCTCAAGGGGTATGAAGATCTCAAGCGGAATGAAGACCCTAAGCGGTAGCTGATCATTTTATTAGAACACTATGTTCTAGTTTTCCAGTCTTCACATGACAACAGGTAATCAGTATACTTTGTTAACTAGTATAATTGTAATGTGTGATGAGTTATCATCCACCCATACTATGGCGGTGTTTCTATGTCGTGTTACCAAATATGTCTAGATGCACTGTACCTATGAAATTGTAGTCTAATCTTATTGGACTGACATGAAATTAGATTCCTATATGAGGACATCATCTCTAGGGTCTTAGAAGTTGATTTATGTGAGTATTGGAGAGAAGATTAAAGTTTTTGCATAATAGGTATCTCACTACAGAGATTGTGAATGTAAAGGATAGAACACTGAAGTAATGTTGTGATGCATTAAGAGAGAACTATCAAGGATCTAAGCAAGCATTTTGTGCTACTTTCTAGATCATTCACTTGTTGATTACTAATCTCTTCGACAAGTCTGAAACCCCTAACTAGGTAGGCCCATCCAAGCTTATCGTAAATCCTCTAACAAGATGGTTCACAATTGTGGATTTGAAATCCTTTAACAGGCTAGTCTTTAACAGGACTTATCTCCTAACAAAGATTTGGATTCCTAACAGGATCTGTTCTAGTGAAGAACATTGTAAGGCCTTAATCGGTCTGACCTTAACCGGTCTAGTTACTATTCTGTAGATAGTTGACTTGTGAGTCTTACTCACCGTGGTTATTCCCATTTGAATTTCTACATCAAAATATCTTGTGTTATGGTGATTGTGCTTCTGTGGGTGAATACTTTATTGGCTATTTGGCTTGTTTATGGTTTAACTGGTTTATTGTTTAAACTTCTACACCGGTCTGTAGTAAATTTATTTAAGAGTTTGGTTAAGTTTTTAGGCATACTAATTCACCCCCCCTCTTAGTATTCATCAATTATCACACTGAATAACTACTGGTGCATCACAATCCACCTTTATATCCTTCAACATTTGCTTCATACATAAAATTTGTGTACAGTTAGTAGCAGCAACAACATACTCACCTTGAAAAGTAGATAAAGAAGTACATGACTCTTTCTTATTGATCCATGAAACTAACTTCTTTCCAAGAAAGAAAGATCTACTGGAAGTACTTTTTCGGTCATCAACATCTCTAGCCCAATTAGCATCTATATATGCAAATAAAGTAAATTTATCATCCTTAGGGTACCACAAACCATATTCTGATGTACCTTATAAGTATCTAATAATCATTTTCATCGCCATCTCATGATTTTCTCTAGGATCACTTTGAAATATTGAAAGAATACAAACAACATTCATAATGTTAGGCCTAGTTTGAGTCAAATAAAGTAGACCTCCAATCATAGATTTGTATCTTGTAGCATTTACCAGTGCAGAAACATCTTTTCTTGTCAATTTCACTCTTGTAACTGTATACACCTAAAAATGGTCTGAAGATAATTAATTAAATAAGAAATTATTTAATTAATCTCTCCTTCCCAATTTAATTAAATTCACTAAGCAATTTGATTAAATTTCCCCTTTCATCTACTTATTAATAAATCTAAGGATTTATTTAATACATTCATTTCATCCCCTTTAATTAATTAATTCAAATTAATCAATTCCCTCCATTCAAAATCATTCTTCTAAATCTCCTAATTAATTAAAACAAATCAATTATGATTTGTTGAGATTAATTATCCTCTTCATATTATTTGAATTTCTAAATTCAAATTCTCTTAACTTCTACCACTCCTAAGTTCTACCACTCCTAAACGTAACCCATTCTACCTACCACCATGTCCGCTTTCATCCAACATCTTCTAGAACCTTGTGATACTTGTCACTAAGTGTTCCCTTTCATCTAACTCCTTCTAGAAGCCTCTTGACACTTGTCACCATAGAGATGACATATGTTCCCTTTAATCCAAACCCCTTTGCCATCCTCCTCCAATTTAACCATTGGTATCTTTAGATCAATCTTGACCGTTGATTCTTGCCACATCACCCCTAGCCTTGGAAAATCCTATAAATAGACCTCATTTTGGAGCTCAAAGGGTCCCAATTTCATATCATTCTTACATATTATATTAATCCCATCTCATTCTCATCTTATGCATTGTTATTATAGGCATCTAGCTTATAGTTTATGAGTTTTAGCAATGTTATCATGCTCAATTTTAGCTTAAATCTTAGCTTAATCATGCTAGATCAATCATTCATATATCTTAATCATGCTATTCTTGCTAGATCGTGCATTTTCTTCATTCAAGTCCTCCATCTAAGTGTAGTCATGTCACTAGACTATGCATAATCAGATCTGAGAGCATTTTTCATACTCGCATTTACTAGGAGGCAATAAGTTGATTAGCTATGGTTTTGTCTTTCATTGCTTTGAAATTTACTAACCATTGCTTATAATGATTTATTGAGTGCATTGTGTTTGCAGGTACAGGTACACTCCACAAAGCACGACATTTTGGCACCCACCGGGGGGCTGAAATCATCATTTTCGGCCTCTCAAGCTTCAACAAACTTCATCTCTGTCGGATCAAAATCAAAATGTCGTACGAGTTGATTTTCCAACTCGTACGAACTACCTTTTAGCCTAGGATGACACTTCATCCTAACTTGTACTAGGTATAATCCTAACTCGTACTAGGTATAATTCTAACTTGTGCGAGCTTTTACATTGAAAATTCTTTATTCATTCTAGCTCATTCTTGTGTCGTACGAGTTGATTTTCACTGTCGTACTAGAGCTAATTTTGTTTCGTATGAATTTCTGGCTTCAAAATCTTATGTTGTACGAGTCTGCTTTTATTCTTGTGTGAAATCTAAATTTGTGTCGTACTAACTGATAAAGCATGTCGTACGAGTCTCTGGTTCTATGATTTTTTGATAAACTGCAAGTTAGAATTTTCAAGTTTGTCTATACGTTGGTAATTTGGATTTTTGAAGGCCTTCTGGTCATTTTTAGCCCTGGAAAGTGCCAAAAAGTATGGATACCATATTCTCTTTTAAAATCTTATCTACAACTCTTGGAGACCTTTCCAACGAGTTAAACGATTCGTCGTTTCGAGTCCCAAGCAAAAAGTTATGCCTATTTGAAGTTAGGCTAAAATTTCATATAGTTTTTTTTTTAAATTTCATAGTTGAGATCACTAATGCTAATCTTGTTATGTCTATGAGATGTTTGCAGCCTAACTCTTTTTTGCAGGATGTTTATCAAAGATATGCTTGTCAAAGACAAATTCAAAACACAATCATGACTACTAATGGATCTATTTTGCAGGTTGCCTAAGGATTCAACAAAAACTTTGTGTATTCTTTAAGATTTTTAGGCACACTTCAATTTGGGCTTAAAGAAATGAACTATCATGTCTTATGTGCTTGTGATGATAGGCGAGTATGCTCTCACCTTTCTTAGGTGATCAGAAAGCTAGACTCATCTTTTTGCTTTCATTGGTGCATCTCTTTAACAGGCTTGCCCTCCCGAGGAGTTATTAACTCTTAGCCCTTAAGGCCAGTGAGAGGGGAACGACCTAAGTGGGAATGGCTAATGCCAAGTAATCCAACCCATTATAAAATAAATGTGTTTTTGATGAAAATCAAAGAAATGACAGTGCTCAGGAATAGCTCTCCTTTGTACCTTCGAGTATATCAAACCTTGGTTTTCAAGGCTGGGAGACCTCTTAATTGAGTTTATACCCTGACGCACCGAATGGATCCCTTACTAGTGTTGGTTAAGATAGAAGCTACCCGATTCACCTCCGAAAGGGTGATAATCTTTGTGCAAGAGAGGTAGTAACTCTCCCAAGACACTTGCCATATTGTGCTCCCATTAGTGTTTGGATTCGGATAATACGGCGTTGAGAATCCATTGCGTGAGACTCAGCGGTCATATTCTGATTAGCTGTTGGGTGTGTACCTAAGTTAGCAAGCAAAGTTTTTCATTCTTAGCCAACTTCCTTAGGGTTTAGCTTGATTGAGAGTCATGTATCACATCATGTGTTTGCTGTGTATTCATCCCTAAATTGAAAAATCAAACACTTAAAACTGGAAAACCAAAGTAAAACATCAAAATTCAATGATCAAAACTCAAACAAACAAACACTTTTTACACCTATTAAAATACTTGTAGTATGAATCAAGATTTTCTATCGTACGAGTCAAGATATTTTGTCATACTGCTTGATCTTCTGTCGTACGAGTCAAGGTTCTATGTTGTACGAAACACTGCTTTACACATGAAGTCACTAGTCTGTCATTTTGTTTTGTATCTTGTGTCATCCTAAACTAAATCTTATGTCGTACGAAACTCTGCATCTATCAGTCCAGAACTGTGTCTTACATGCCTGTTTCAGATTTATCATTTCTGCTTGATCAATTTGTAGTAAACATCAACACATGTTATCTGTTAATCCGTTCTTAGATTGTCTACTTGGTTTGCTTGGTCAAGTTATTATCCGTTAAAATCAGACTCTAGAAGATAAACACCTCAAGATTTTCAAAGTGCTCACCCCCAACAAGTTCAAGATCTAAACATCTCAAAGTGCATTATCACCCTCTTTGGTAAACTGATCACTCAAACATAGTTTCTCATCAGGATCAATCATCCTTTATCACGACACTGAAACATTTGGTCAGGATAACCTTTTCCCACATCGTAGGATATATCATTCCCACTGGACTTGGTTCTTATCAAATCACCATCATTGCACTCCTAAACTGAAGATCAAAAAACTTGCAAACCTTTAAATACTTGAATCCTCTTTTAGTGTCATATCACTCTTTTGCCTTGAAATTGACTATTGATCACTTATCAAAACAACTTTTAGACAATCAAACCCCTGAAACTAAAACTGAAACATTGGAAATAACCAAAAATCATATCAAAATGACATACCAAAGCAAAACACAAGAAGAAAATAGAACAAACCAACATATCAGAGCAATCAAACAAGTTCAAAATTAAAGTCCAACTATTTTAAAACCTCACAAGGATTTAAATACATCTCAAAAGAAAGGTGGCTCTTTTATGCACCTCTTAAAGAGATCCTTAAAGGATTTGGCTAAAGAAGACCAAAATCATACACCTATATCTAACAATGATCCATCCATCCATAAGCAAATTGATTCTCCAAAGGCATCTATTCCTACACCTCTTGAAAGCTTGCAAGAACTTTCCATAGTATCCTTGCCAAATAATGCATCCAAAGCTAAAGTTTCCCAAGAGATATCCATAATTGCCATCAAGCCTATTTCAGAGAATCCTATTCAAAGCTCATCTCCTTTATATCCAAGCATTGATTCCTTGCAACATCCCTATAGTGCTTCCTTGCAAATTTAAGTCCTCATTCATAGAACGCTTGTTAAACGTGTCCTAATAGATGGGGGAGCTGGCTTGAACATTTTCTCTTTGAGTCTTGTTTGTGCTCTAGGATATTCAAAAGGTGCAGTTGATCCCCCAAAAAAAGATAAAAATCAAAGCACATAATGAAGAAGAGCATTCATCTAAAGGAATGGTGATATTACCCATCATAGTGGGACCCTTGCAAAAAGATACAGCATGCCAAGTTCTAGACATGGACCTACCATACAATATACTCTTGGGAGGACAATGGATTCAGGACATACAGGCTGTCCCATCAACCTATCATCGATGTATCAAATTTCCCTATGCAGGACAGGAAATCACAATATTAGCAGACTCAAATCCATTGCAGCATTGTAATAATTTGAAATCAGCTCAAGAGGTCATTGTTTCACATAACAGAGAGGTAGTAGCTTCAAGCACACAATCCAAGGAACAATCATTTGAATCAATTTTGTCAAACATGGAAGAACAAATGCAGCTAAAAGATCGAGGGAATGGAGAATATTTGCTATCATGGAAAAATAAACAAGAGCAACTTTAAATTGAAAGAGATGAAGAAGCAGATATAGAAGTTGATGTAGTTCACACGTATGTAGAACAAACGTTAGGAACTAGCCTACTTGAATCAAAATCACATTTGGCTGACATGGAATTAACCAAGGACAATCAGGATTTTCTTATACGGGATCATTTTGATGAGAGTATTGTTGTAGATATGGAAATACATACTGACATCTCTATCATGACCCTTAATATCTTTGACATAATTCAACCAGAAGATGCTTTATCCTTAAGGTATCCTGAACCTATGGACTGGGAAAATGAAGGACATACTGACATTGATACCTTACCTAATGACCATGCCATATCCTTATATCTTGATGAAAGCAAACCCGTAACAACACTCACCAGGAATTTCAGCAACGCATCTTCAACTCAAATGGATGTCAAATCTCCTAGTCGCAAAATTGAAAATCAAGAAAACAATATCAGGTCTAATGCTGAAAACCATTTATTGGCAACATTAGACCCAGGAAAAAGTAAAAAATAAAGGACACATCTAATGGTGAAAACCTCCTCGAGGCGCCAGAAGATGGGAGATTTGACACCTTACCTAAATGTTATCAAGAGAAGTTATCTATCATAATAGCACCAACAAAGGAAACTATCATTGGCACAACTGATCTACATCCAGCAATCTCTCTATCAGAACTAGCAAGGCAAAAATACTTGAAACCATTCAAAATATGGCAATTCAATTTTACCTATTCATATACAGACATTCCAGGGTTTGATCCATATCTTACAATACATCACCCGAATATCAGTCCAGGAGAAAGCATCAATAATGGAACACACCATGGATCAGGAGCAAGAATTCTATTCATCACACCACAAGGGGATACCATCCCAAAAGCATACAAATTAAGCTTTCTGTGTACAAACAATATAGCAGAGTATGAAGCATTGGTAATAGGTATCAAAATGGTTGTAGAATGGAATATTAAACAACTTCAAGTCTTTGGAAACTCTCAGGTTGTCATTAATCAAATCAATGATGACTATCAAACCAAAGATGACAAACTCATGCCTTACAAAAAGATAGTGGATGATATCAAGAAATACTTTGTAGAAATAACTTTTGAACATATTCCAAGAAATGATAACAAAGCAGCATACACCATGGCTACACTTGCTTCTCTATTGTAGACATAGGAAAATCAACAACGTTATGAATTCTTGGTTGAAGAGTTGTTTCATCCCGCCTATAATTGTCTTGATTCCAAACCATCTGTCAACTTATTGGACACAATTCCTCCCGCTATGGCCAAACCTACACATACCTGAAAGATAATATCTTACCTCCCGACTTATCGAAGAACCAAAAGATAAATTTTATTCGCCAATCCTCTCATTATACTCTCGTTGTGGATACCCTATATAAACGAGGTCTAGACGGTACTCTCTTACAATGTCTCGAACAAGAAGAATCTGATAAGGCTTTACATGAAGTCCATAACGGCATTTGTGGCACTCACTCAAGTGGTCTTACCCTTTCAAAAAAACTCATACACTTGGGCTACTATTGGCCGACTATGGAACGAGATTCTTGTAAAATAGCAAGAACATGCAAACAATGTCAAATCCATGGGAACTTGATCCATGCACCAGAAAAATAACTACATGCTTTAGCAACATCTTGGCCTTTTTGTCAACGGGGTCTGGATCTGGTAGGAAAGATAAACCCTTCCTCATCTAATGGACACAAATCCATCCTTGTAGCTATTGAATATTTCACAAAATGGATTGAAGCGGTACCTCTCATAAACATCATAGGAAAATAAATTATTGCATTTATCTTGAACTATATCATCTGTCACTATGGAATACCAATGATCATTGTCACTGATAATGGGCGACCATTCAAAAATCAAGATGTACAAGAGTTATGTGAGAAGTTCAAAATCCAGCATAGATTCTCCACACCATATTATCCACAGGGAAATGGGCAGGCATAAGCATCTAACAAAACTATTCTGAAAATCCTTAGAAAGACAGTGAGCGATGCTAGGAAAGATTGGCATATTCAACTGAACCCTGGTCTATGGGCTTACCGCACCAGTATCCGCACATTGACAGGTGCCACACCTTTCTCTCTTGTATATGGATCAGAAGCCATATTGCCAATCGAAGTAGAGAATACCCTCTCTACGTGTATCACTAAAAGGTCTCATCCCAGATGAAGAACAAAGAGTATCTAGACTACAAGAGTTAGAACTAATCCATGAACACAGACAGAATTGTAAAGTTCTGATGCCAATAGATAACAAGATGAGAGGGGGGGGTGAATCATGTAAACTTAATCTTCCATAAAATCAACAGATTCAACCTCGATAACTTAAACTTTAGCAATATAACCAAAAACTACTAAACATGCTAACTCATAAACACATAATCATCATAACACATATAACACCAGATTTAACGTGGAAACCCAAATAGGGAAAAACCACTATGGGATTTCAGACCCACTAAGAAATATACTCTTCTAGAGTATGCTCGGTTAAACACAAATCCTGTTAAAGATTACAAACACATTGCTAGATGTGACCCAGTTAAGGGATTTCCCTCATATCTGTTAGGATCTTCACTTTGTTAGAAGTGACCTTGTCAAAGGATTTCAAACACTCATTTAGAATGCTACCTTTCTAGATGATTTACAAATAAGACTGTTAAGTCCACTCGGTTAAGAGATTTTCTGTCACTTACAAAATAATAGTAATAAAATATATCTGCAACTTCACATCTAAAATGCTAAAGAAGATTCTTATTTGCTCAAAACAATCTTGTCATAGGACTTATCTTGTCCCTCTGTTGGGCTCCCTACACTATTATTCAAACAGGTCTTCAAGCTTTTGTGCTCGGTAATCACTATGTAGCATCCTTGTGCTTACACTTGCCCGCATACATTGTTTATCTACAATTCCTTATTTATAAACAATTTGCTAACCGCTGAATCTCCTTGATCGTATTTCCCATGATCAATCTTAGCCATCAGATCTTCAATCTTGACTAGGTTCAATGTATCCTTCGATCTGAAAATGTTTTACCTCGTCTTTTAACTTGCATACCTTCCTAGGAACTTGTGCTAGGTTATTGTGGTTTGATTTGTGCTGTAGATCTTACTCTTGATTTTTCATTGCCGTAGATCCTTAACAAACTTCATGCATGGCATACCAATCATTTATTCATCTCGAGCTCACTAGCATCCTTCATTAAATAATGCTTTTATCCATCCAATGCGATCTGTCATAACTCGGTTGCAACTCAGTAAATACTAAAATTTACTCGGTAGACATTTTGCCTTCATTAACCGATATTGATAACCTTAGGGTTTACTGACTAGGTTCCTTAGGGTTTACCAACTAGGTTCCTTGCTTGGTGACATAGTATAGTATTAACCTTACAATCAAACAACATATGTAGGATATAAAAATAATCTAAACATCATGATCTCATCATTATCTAACTCAGTAATAGTTGCCAATTGAATAACTTATTTCTCCCCTTATTTAGCACATTCTTTTTGTGTCTTTTACTGACATCTTAATTCTCTTCAAATCAATCTTCTCAAGATATGACAACATCATACTGAATTAGAAAATCAATTTCTTGACATCAATGACAAAATAATATTGTGAAGACAATAATGATCCTTCTTCAGTTATATCAATAATCTCCAACAACCTTCTCAATATCCTTAATGAAATGCCAACAATTTCCTTTCTATTGTAATGCCAACAATCTCCCCCTTGTGCATTGATGGCAATATGAACTTGATTTATTCCAACTGATTTGGATTCAGATTGATGTTAGACTTCTCCTGTTATCCTTGAGCTATTAAAATCTTCTCTTGAAGTCTCTACCCTTTTTCAGTAATCTTCTCCCTTTGTCATTAGTCTTCTGTTATTTTCTTCATTAGGGCTTTACCGTTTTGTCTACCATTTAGTCTTTTCCCCCTTTGACAACAATGCCAAAAAGTAAAATAACTAAACCATGAACTCTTCTACTGTCAAGTGCTTGCTTTTGTTGTGTTACACATGTATCAACTCAGTCTTGGTCAAAGCAAATTGTCTCAATTCACTATTTTCTGCACACCTTTAGAAAAACCTCCTAAAGTTCGTAAATCAACAACAATCCACATAATATTCTATAGATTCATTGAATTGATGCTTTCACTGAACTCTATCAGTGAGTAGAAGATAGGGGTAGGACCCCTAACTTGCTTCTGAGATACTCAAAAGTGTCCCTTGGTAGTGGCTTTGTGAAGATGTCTGCTATTTGCTCCTTTGAACTGATATATTCTAGCACAGCTTTCTTCTCTTGAACTTCTTCTTTGAGATAATGATACTTTATAGAAATATGCTTTGTCTCAGAGTGCATTACCAGATTCTTTGAGATGTTAATGGCACATGTATTATCAAAGAATATAGTTACTGGCTCAATAACTTTCTCATTTATACCTTCCAACAGTTGCTTGATCCATGCTATATTGGTACAATTCAATGTTGTAGCAACATATTCAGCTTATGTTGTTCATTGTGAAATACATCCTTGTTTCTTGCTAAGCCAACTTACTAGTCTTTCTCCTAAAAAGAAAGCTCCACCACTTGTACTTTTCCTGTCATTAATGTTGCCTGTCCAATCAGCATCAGTATAAACTTTTAAATCTAAATCATTCCTCTTTTCATATACTAAGCCATAATCTTCAGTGCCTCTCAAGTATCTGAAAATTCTCTTGATTGTTGTCATATGGGTTTCCTTGGGATCTGCAGAGAATCTTGCAACAATACCTACTGCATGTGCTATATCTGGTCTACTATGCACAACATATTGCAACTTCTCAATCATAGATCGGTAAAGTGTCTCATCAACAGATGCAGATTCATCATTCTTTGATAGTTTACAGTTAGTAGTCATAGGAGTACTTACTAGTTTAGAATCCTCCATTCCAAATTTCTTTAAGATTTCCTTTATGTACTTGGATTGAGTAATGAAAATCTCATCTTTCATTTGCAGTATCTGTAAACCTATAAAATACTTTATCTCACCAATTAATGACATCACAAATTCTTTGCACATTTCATTTCCAAAGTTCTTGCATAAGGAGTCATTACCACAAAAAATAATATCATCAACAAATATGGCTGAGATCAGTATTCCATTGTCCTCATCATTCTTCATGTACATATTGATGTTTTCACTTGTCCTTATAAAACCAATCTTGATCAAATAAGAGTGTAGTCTTTCATACCATGCTCTAGGTGCTTGTTTCAGACCATATAAAGCTTTGTTTAGTTTACATACCTGATCTTTACTCTTGTCTTCAACAAATCCTTTAGGTTGTTCAATATAAACTTCTTCTTCTAGTATACCATTCAAAAATGTAGATTTAACATCGATTTGATATACCTTGAAATTTTTGAAAGAAGCATATGCCAACAATGTTCTTACTCCCTCAAGTCTAGCCATAGGTGCAAAAGTCTCACCATAATCTATTCCTTCTTCTTGAGCATAACCTTTACAAACTAGTCTTGCTTTGTTGCAAATGACTTCACCTTTCTCATTTAGCTTGTTTCTGAAAATCCACTTTGTACCAATTACTTTTTTGTCCTTTGGTCTTGGGACCAATGTCCATGTTTCATTCTTCTTGATTTGATCAATCTCTTCTATCATAGCATCTACCCAATCTTCACTGTTAAATGCCTCTTTTACTATTCTCAGTTCAAATTCAAATATCAGACATGTGTTTTGTCTCAGTTTGTTCCTTGTCATCACTGGATCATCCTTATCTCCTATAATCTGACTTGATGCATGATGTCTTCTGACATATTTGGCTAATAGAGGCTCGGTAGGCTCTGTATGATCTTCTTCATCACTCGGTAACTGGACATTATCTTCATTTTCTTCAACAGCTTTCTCGGTACGACTTCTCGGTTGAACATAAACAAATTCTTCATAATTTTTTGGTTCTTTGGAATTTCATTCATCATTTCTTTCTGCAAATCCATCAATTTTCACATTTGCACTTTCTACTATTTTGTTAGATGATTTGATCAAACATCTATATGCTTTACTTCTAGAAGAATAACCAAGAAATGTTCCTTCTTCACTTTTCTGATCAAACTTTCCATTTCTGTAATCTTTGTCAACATAACATCTACTTCCAAAGATTTTAAAATAACCTACATTAGGTTTCTTGTCATACCAGATTTCATATGGTTTCTTCATAGTTCCTTTCTTCAGTTGTACATGGTTCAGGGTGTAAACAGTCATGCTGATCGCTTCTCTCCAAAATGTTTGAGGTACCCTCTTTTCTATCATTAGGGTTCTAGCACAATCTACAATTGATCTGTTTCTTCTCTTTGCTATCCCATTTTGTTGAGGTGTTCTCGGTGCAGACACTTGCCTTTTTATACCATGATCATTGCAGAATAAGTTAAATTCATCAGAAGTGAACTCTCCTCCTCTATCAGATCTAAGACATTTCAGCTATCTTCCTATTTTATTTTCAACTCTTGCCTTGTACCATTTAAACATTTGAAAAGATTCTGATTTTTCTTTTAAAAACATAACTGACATCATCCTTGAGTAATCATCCACAAATAATATGAAATTTTTAATCACCATAATAACTTTGAACTTTCATAGGACCACAAAGATCAGTGTGTACTAGATCTAAAATTCCTTTAGAAGTATAGGAATTACTTGTAAAGGTTGATCTTGTCATCTTACCCATCTGGAATCCTCAACACATAGCATTCTCAGGTTTTTCTAAGCTCGGTAGACCTCTTACTCGGTGCTTCTTACTTATTTTGATCAGATTATCAAAATTTACATGAAAAAACCTTTTTTTGCCATAACTAGGTATCATCTATCTTTGCATATAGACATTTGTTCCAAGTTGAGTCAAGATGAAATGTATTACCTTTTGTTTGTGTCCCGGTAGTAGCTAACTTTCCATGCTTGTCATGAACTTTGACAATTCCTTTCTAAAATTCTATTCGGTATCATGTATTGTTTAGTTGTGCTACACTCAACAAATTGTATTTCAAACCTTCAACCCAGTATACATCATCACATTTAGCATTGTCAAGAAGTGTGATAGAGCCTTTACCTTTTACTGGACATGGTGCATCATTACCAAATCTTACATAGCCTCCATCATAATCTTCTAATTTAACAAATTTGTGTTTATCACCTATCATGTGATGTGAGCATCCACTGTCTATGATCCAAGAATCATTATTATTTATGTGAGATATTAGGGCTTTTTCTTCATACCTTTCTTCATTTGATCCATCTTTAATAGCCACATAAACAACTTCCTTTGTATCAGTTTCATCAGATTTATGATCATTGGATTCCTCATTAGCTATTAGGCATGTCTTTTTGTCTCTCCTTTTGAAGTCTCAGTGTCCTCTGTATTGGTTGTCTTTCTGCCTGTTATCTCGGTATTCTCTCTTTTCACTAGATTCTTTGTCAGGACAATTAGAAGCCATATGTCCTATTTAATCACAATTGAAACATTTTAAAGGTAGCTTTCCTTTATACTTACCTTTTCCTCTTGGTAACCTTCTGGCTAATAATGCTTCAAACTCTTCTTTCTTTTTGATTTCCTCATATAGTTTGTGTACCTCTTCCATGTTTTTGCGAAATCTTTCACTTGCTCCACTGTGATTCCCTTTAGAGTACTTACTCATTCTATCATTGTAATCATCAGATTCACCAATATGAAAAGAACTAAATGCAGATTCTACTTTATTTACCGAAGACCCATTGTTATCAAAATTACTTAACTCAAATGCATGTAGCCTACCAATAGTAGCATCCAAAGAAACTAGCATATTTGGTACAGACCTTAGTTCATTGATCGTAGAGACTTGAATGGCATAAACAGGTAGAAGGGTTCCCAACAACTTACTTGTTAAATCATTTTCTTCAATAGTTCCTCTTGCTCCTTTAATTTGATTGATAGTCTCCTTTAACCTTTTACTGTATTGGGTTATGTTCTCACCTTCATTCATTCTCATGAATTCAAGTTGTCCTCTTAGACTATCTACTTTTTCTCTTTGAACATGT
Source organism: Cryptomeria japonica (assembly GCF_030272615.1). NCBI lineage: Eukaryota > Viridiplantae > Streptophyta > Pinopsida > Cupressales > Cupressaceae > Cryptomeria > Cryptomeria japonica. The sequence goes on along the minus strand of NC_081414.1, from coordinate 185,727,356 downwards.
TCATCACCGCCATACATAGATATGAGCTTGGTCCACATTGCTTTTGCATCATTACAGTCTTCTAGATCATTAAACTCTGAGTCGGTCAATGTTGATGTTATTTCAATCATAGCTTGAATATGTTCTTGCTTTGCCTTTATCTCTTCCAAGGCCATCGGGTTGGTTCTTGGTGGTATGTAGTCATTCTCAAATAATATGTTGCATATTCTCCAATTCCTAATAAATGCAGCTTCATCCTTTTCTGCCATGTGGAGAAACTTGAAGTTTGTTCAGCTTTGGTGCATCCCTTTTATACATCTTCAGATCTTTGCCTCAAGTTCCTTTAAACTTTTCTTCTAGAGTCCAAAGCTCTCATACCAATTGTAAATTTCTGATGCCAATAGCTAACAATATGAGAGGGGGGGGGTGAATCATGCAAACTTAATCTTCCATAAAATCAACAGATTCAACCTCGGTAACTTAAACTTCAGCAATATAACCATAAACTGCTAACTCATAAACACATAATCACCATAACACATATAACACCAGATTTAACGTGGAAACCCAAATAGGGAAAAACCACTATGGGATTTCAGACCCACTAAGAAATATACTCTTCTAGAGTATGCTTGGTTAAAAGCAAATCCTGTTAAAGATTACAAACACATTGCTAGATGTGACCCGGTTAAGGGATTTCCCTCAGATCTGCTAGGATCTTCACTTTGTTAGAAGTGACCTTGTCAAAGGATTTCAAACACTCATTTAGAATGTTACCTTGCTAGAGGATTTACAAATAAGACTGTTAAGTCCACTCGGTTAAGAGATTTTTTGTCACTTACAAAATAACAGTAATAAAATATATCTGCAACTTCACATCTAAAATTCTAAAGCAGAGTCTTATTTGCTCAAAACAATCTTGTCATAGGACTTATCTTGTCCCTCTGTTGGGCTCCCTACACTATTATTCAAACAGGTCTTCAAGATTTTGTACTCGATAATCACTATGTAGCGTCCCTGTGCTTACACTTGCCCGCATACATTATTTATCAACAATTCATTATTTATAAACAATTTGCTAACCACTGAATCTCCTTGATCACATTTCCTATGATCAATCTTAGCCATCAGATCTTCAATCTTGACTAGGTTCAATGTATACTTCGATCTGAAAATGTTTTACCTCATCTTGGAACTTGCATACCTTCCTAGGAACTTGTGCTAGGTTATTGCGGTTTGATCTGTGCTGTAGATCTTCCTCTTGATTTTCCATTGCAGTAGATCCTTAACAAACTTCATGCGCAACATACCAATCATTTATTCATCTCCAGCTCATCAACATCCTTCATTAAATAATGCTTTTATCCATCCAATGCAATCTGTCCTAACTCGGTTGCAACTCGGTAAATACTAAACTTTACTCGGTACACATTCCGCCTTCATTAACCAATATCGATAACCTTAGGGTTTACCAACTAGGTTCCTTGCTCGGTGATATAGTATAGTATTAACCTTACAATCAAACAACATATGTAGGATATCAAAACAATCTAAACATCATGATCTCATCATTGTTTAACTCGGTAATAGTTGCCCATTGAATAACTTATTTCTCCCCTTATTCATCACATTCTTTCTGTGTCTTTTACCAACATCTTAATTCTCTTCAAATCAATCTTCTCAAGATATGGCAACATCATACTGAATCGGAAAATCAATTTCTTGACATCAATGACAAAATAATATTGTAAAGACAGTAATCATCCTTCTTCAGTTATATCAAATATCTCCAACAACGTTCTCAATATCCTTAATGAAATGCCAACAATCTCCTTTCTATTGTAATGCCAACAACAATGCCTTTGATCATCTAAAGGTATACTAGCAAAGAATGTACCGGAGCTATAATCATAAGGTCAAACCAAGAATCTTTCAAGTGGGAGAACTAGTGCTAAAGGAAAATCCACGCAACCAGGTAGATCGAGAAAAGAAAGGAGAATTTGAACCAAACTGGTTAGGTCCATTTCTGGTCACATCAGTATTTGGATCAGGAGCATATCAGCTATCAACACAAGACAGAGATCAGCTTGAGGAACCTATCAATAGAATGCACCTGAAGAAATTCTATGTCTGAAAAATCAAGAAAAAATCAAAAACAGTGAAAAATCAGAAAAAAAATCAAAAACAGTGAAAAATCAAAAAAAAAAATTTAAAAAAAAAAGTGAAAAATAAGAGAAAATCAAAAAAAGGGAAAAAGAAGAAAAATCCTAAAAAGTGAAAAAGAAAAATAAAATCAAATATCAGAGAAAGTGCAATAAAAACAGATGGTGAAAACCTGGCAAACAGGTGCTATTTGTCAGCTAGCTCTTCCATCTATTAGTTCATGCATTCAATCTTCCATCAGCGCTATCCATATGCATCATAAGCTTTTGTACATACACAAACATCCTAGGTGGCTTCTTTCCATGGTTTGGATCATTGGATATATCATTACGACTTTGTTTCTAGACTTTGGGCAAAATCCTACACCTAGCTGGGGGCAAACTCTGAATCATTTTGGAGCTTAATCAAACAGGTAGAACAACAGTTAGACAACTCTTATCAAACAAAAACTAAGACACATCCAACATTGAACACAAGATCAAACTATCAACTATCAAGATATCATGAAATCAATCTAAGCACATCACATACTTTTCAGTGGATAATATCTTTTTGAATAAAGATTGTAACATGATTGTTCAACTTTTCTATAATTGCTTTTCACTATCATGATTTCTAAGTGACTCCAGGATGTCATTGACTAGAGGAACAATGAAGAAACATGATATTTTTCTTGTCCGTTGTCTGAAAATTAATCATTAATATGTGCAAATTTGTCTCAGGGACATGATCATTTGAATATCATTGAAGACATTTCCGATTTGCATATTGAAATGATTAATACTGCATGTTTTATGCAAACAACACTCAGGTCATCTCTGTTCAATTATACCTCGATGCTTGTGCTAACTTGCTATATCAAAATCCAGGAAAGTAATGCTCAGGTCATCATGGTTTAATTATACCATCGATTTTTCCACTCACTTCCCACATTTCAAAAGCTCAATGATGAATAAAAAATGCAAAATAATCCAGTGACTGGTCTGGTCATAGTCTGCATTTCATTTACATTTTAGCTTGCATTTCATTCTTGCATGGATTCCTACAAGATCTTTTTATCCAGGGTTAAATCTATTGCAGGAATCATCAAATATCATCACAAGTGTATACACAATCAAAATGACGACTCATCTCTCTCATGATATTATCAAATCTTATGCTATCTCTCTCAACAGAATCAACAATTAGCATATCCAAATATTTCTGCAACTTGATATCAACAAACTGTTAGTTCTTTATCTAATCAACCTTATGAAATCAATTCTATCACACCTTTTACAGGATGAATCCTTCCTAAAACCAGATGATCTGATTCTGATTCATGTCTTATACAGGATGAATCCTTCTTGAAACCAGACGTTCTGATCATGTCTTATATAGGATGAATCCTTCTTGAAACCAAACGCTTTGATCATTGTTGTCTTATACAAGATGAATCCTTCCTGAAACCATACTGAATCTAATCGATCAAGATTTTTCAATCTTATCAACCTAAGCAATCAAGCTAATCAAAGAACTCGCATTTTCATCAAACCACAGTTATAGAAATCAAATCAAATCTATCGAGATATCAATCTCACAAAACTTCAAAGATCAGTTATCTCAATTGATCTCTCGAGGGGGCATCATCATACTAGAATTTAGCAATCAAGAGCTGTGGCATCCTATCAAATCAATATGATCAAAATGAGATTATTCTTTGAATCAACGCATCATCACACCTCGCTTCAAAGAGGGGCAAAATGTATACACCTAAAAATGGGCTGAAGATAATTAATTAAATAAGCAATTATTTAATTAATCTCTCCTTCCCAATTTAATTAAATTCACTAAGCAATTTGATTAAATTTCCTCTTTCATCTACTGATTAATAAATCTAAGGATTTATTTAATAGGTTCATTTCATCCCCTTTAATTAATTAATTCAAATTAATTAATTCCCTCCATTCAAAATCATTCTTCTAAATCCCCTTATTAATTAAAACAAATCAATTATGAGTTGTTGAGATTAATTATCCTTTTCATATTATTTGAATTTCTAAATTCAAATTCTCCTAAGTTCTACCACTCCTAAACCTAACCATTCCTAAACCTAGCCCATTCTACCTACCACCATGTCCCCTTTCATCCAACATCCTCTAGAACCTTGTGATACTTGTCACTAAGTGTTCCCTTTCATCTAACTCCTCCTAGAAGCCTCTTGTCACTTGTCACCATAGAGATGATAGATGTTCCCTTTAATCCAACCCCCTTTGCCATCCTCCTCCAATTTAACCATTTATATCTTTAGATCAATCTTGATCGTTGATTCTTGCCACATCACCCCTAGCCTTGGAAAATCCTATAAATAGACCTCATTTTGGAGCTCAAAGGGTCCCAATTTCATATCATTCTTGCATATCATATTAATCCCATCCCATTCTCATCTTATGCATTGTTATTATAGGCATATAGCTTATAGTTTATCAGCTTTAGCAATGTTATCATGCTCAATTTTAGCTTAAATCTTAGCTTAATCATGCTAGATCAATCATTCATATAGCTTAATCATGTTATTCTTGCTAGATCAATCATTTTCTTCATTCTAATCCTCCATCTAAGTGTAGTCAAGTCACTAGAGTATGCATAGTCAGATCTGAGAGCATTTTTCATACTCACATTTACTAGGAGGCAATAAGTTGATTAGCTATGGTTTTGTCTTTCATTGTTTCAATTTACTAACCATTGCTTGTAATGATTTTTTGAGTGCATTGTGTTTGCAGGTACAGGTACACTTCATAGAGCATGATAGTAACCATAGGAGTACTTACCGGTTTAGAATCACCCATAGCAAATTTATTCAACAATTTATTAACATATTTAGTTTGACAGATAAAAATATCTTTGTCAGTCTGAGTAATCTACAAACCTAAGAAATTTTTTATTTCACCAATCATAGACATCTCAAATTATTTCTCCATATTCTTAGAAAATTCTATGCATAACTTATCTTCACCTCCAAACATAATGTGATCAACAAATACTTCAACAATGAGTATATCATCATCAATGATTTTATAATATAAATTACTATTAGCACTTCCTTTAGTAAAACCAAGCTTCAAAAGATATTTATCCAACCTTGCATAACAAGCTTTCCTTAACCCGCAAACCATATTTGTATCATCTAATAGTGAAAAACCATCAGGTTGCTCAATATAAAATTCCCCATCAAGATCCCCATTCAGAAATGCATATTGTAAATCCCTCTGATAAACCTTGTATTTTTTATAAGCAGCATAGGCAAGAAATAATCTCACAGCTTCAATCCTATCTATAGGTGCAAAAGTTTCTCCATAATCAATTCCTTACTTCTGAGAATATCCTTTACAAACCAATCTAGCCTTATTCCTTATAACTTGACCATCGTCATTCAATTTATTTCTAAAAGCCCATTTAGCTCCAATAACTTTTTTATTTTTAGGCCAGGGAACCAAGGTCCATCTGTTATTTTTCTCAATCTGATCTAATTCTTCTTCCATATCTTTCAACCAATGTTCATCTTTACATACCTCAATTACTGATACCGGTTCAACTTGTGAAATTAAACATAACTCATTAGTTGTTAGTCTTCTTCTTGTCATCACTACATTGCTCCTATCCCCAATGATTTCATCTTCTGAATGATTCAATCTCATATACCTAGGGGTCTTCTGACTTTTTATTCCTCTTCCTTGTTCTTTTGTTACTTTAGAATTCTTTGATGTTGTCGAAGTAATTGGTTGAACTCTTTGTTGTGGTAAAGGTGCTACCGGTTCAGATATAATCATTTCCACTGTCGGTTCCTTCTCATAAACTTTGGTTTGACTTTTGTTTAGCTCATCTACTTTAACACTAGCACTCTTTGCAATTCTCTACAATCTCTTGTTATAACATCTATATGCTTTTCTTTCATTAGAATAACCAATAAATATGCCTTCATCATATCTAGGATCAAATTTCCTAGTAATATCATCTCTCCTGATATAACATTTGCTACCAAAAGTTCTGAAATACTTAACTGTAGGTGTATTGCCAAACCATAATTCATAAGGTGTCTTATCAGTTTCACCTTTGATATGTGCTTTGTTGAATGTATAAATTGTTGTACTCACTACTTCTCTCCAGTACATATGAGGTAGACTAGCTTCCATCATCATTGTTCTAGAAACATCCAAAATAGTTATGTTCTTCCTTTCCACAACTCCATTCTACCGAGGTCTGAGGAGAATAAAATTGTCTTCTTATACCATGCTTGTCACAAAAGTTATTAAGCTCACCGGATGTGAATTCTCCACCATGATCTGATCTCAAACATTTAATCTTCAATCCTATCTCAGTTTCCACTTTAGCCTTAAAGATTTTAAACTTTTCAAATGCTTCAGATTTTTCTCTCAAAAAAGTAACCCACATCATTCTAGAATAATCATCATTGATTAGCATAAAATATCCATCACCTTGAAAACTTTTAACTCTAGTAGGGCCACACAAATCAGTATGAATAAGATCAAGAACATCATTTGATTTATCTTGTATACTCCTAAAAGAGGTTCTGGCATTTTTACCCATTTGATATTTTTTACATATCGAATTATAGGGCTTCATAATCTTAGGTATATCCCTAACAGCCTTAGTTGAACGTATCTTCACAATGCAATCAAAATTCACATGACACAACCTTTTATGCCATAGACAACTGTCATCAATTTGTGTAATCAAACATGTCTTCTCACCAAAGTTTAAGTAAAATATATTACCTTTTGTCTGTGTACCGGTTGCAATATCCAAGCCAAATCTGTTAATGATTTTGCATTTTCCATCCTTGAACTGTAATTGAAATCCCTTATCTACCAATTGTCCTACACTCAAAAGATTATGCCTCAAACCTTCAACATAATCAACATTATCAGCATTGTTCTTACCTTCCAATGATATAGTTCATTTTCCTTTGATCATACATGCCTTGTCATCTCCAAATCTAACTAGACCACCATCAAATTCTTGTAAAGAAAGAAACTTCCCTTTATCTCCAGTCATATGATGTGAACAACCACTATCAATTACCCATTCATTCTTGTCTTCAATTTTAGCAACAAGTGCCTTCTCTTCAGGTACATTCTCTTCCAGTGTTGGATCTTCTTCCTTGATAGCCACAAATACCCATTCCTTCCCATTGCCAGATCCACTAGCAGAGTCTTCTACCGGTTCATCATCTAAATCAGTAATGCCTTCCTCATTTGTTATGTAGCATGATTTGTCTTTGTTTTTGTTGTATTCATACTTATTCTGATATCCAGGGTTAGGCTTAAATAATATTCTAACTCTTTCTTCAAATCTTGAATTTCTTTCAAGACATCTAGATGCAAAATGACCAATCTTATTACATGAAAAACATTTAAAAGGTTTTTTTCCTTCATACTTACTTCCTATCGGTCTTTTAGGTACTCTTCTAGCAAATAGTGCTTCAAGTTGCTTTAACTCATCATCTTCTCTCTTTATATCTTCTAATTCCTTTGCATCTAAAGCTTTCAAGTCTTGCTTACCAGTTGTAGATGTAGATGCATGAAAATCAGGTTTAGACTTCACAACTCGAGAAGGTCCAAATTCTTCAAGCTCAAAAGTAGATAGTTTCCCAGCCAAAGTATCCATGTTGACAGATGTATTAGCCATTGCTCTCAACTCATTAATATCAGTAGCCTTCATTTTGTAAGCTGGTGGTAGGGCTCTCAAGACTTTAGAAACAACTTCATCTTCACTCAGTGTTCCACCACAACATTGAATTCCCATAATAATCTCATTTACCTTTTCCATGAATGCAGTAATCCTTTCATATTCTTAAATCTTCAGGATTTCATATCTCACCCAGTAACCATCAAGTTTAGAAATCTTCACTCTAGGGTCACCTTCATTAAGAGTCTCCAACTTATACCATATAGCCTTTCCAAATGATTTGTCAGTTAATCCTATTATTTCCTAATCAGAAAGTGCACACAAGAGGGCTTCTATTTCTCTACAATCATTCTCAAGCTCCTTGTCCAGGTTTGCTTGAGGAGGATTGCCAAATCCCAGATTATAGGGTTTGACACCATTTTGTGTGATCTCCCAAATCTCCTTGCCAAGAAATCTCAGATGAGTCTCCATCCGAATCTTCCATACTATGTAATTTGTTCCATCAAGCCTCAAAATATCCCTTCAAAAGATACTTTGTTACAACAAGTTAACATAGTTGCAATACCACACATAAAAGTTAACCAACAAAATGAGCCAAAAGTCCACAGATGTGATTTCATGAAAATATTTGGGCATACACCAAGACAACAAAATGTGCTGCAAAATCAACAAGTCCTAAATCAGCATCAACAACATCAACAACAGCAACAATATCATGTGCCTCATTATGCATAAAAAGGGCAAACTAGGCATCATGTGCCTCAATAACAACAAGTGAATGCTTATTATCAACCATAGGCACACTTTCAACAATCTACAGGACAATATAAACCTCAAAGGTAGATGGCAATCCCATCTCAACAAACACAACAAAATGTTCAATATCAAAACATGGCAGTGCCACCATAACAAGAGCAATGCCAAAATGCATATGTGCCAGAAACACCAAATATGACAATTTTGGAACATCAAAACCCATTCAGAGGCACCGTGTATCGACAAAGAGGACATGCAGGGAAGAATGATGAAATTATAAAGCCATCATAGTTTGGCGCACTAGGGCAATAAATTGAGAAGTTGCAATGACAAGTTTAGGCTCTACAAACTAAGGGGATAAATAAACTATATACACAACAAGATTTATGTCCCAATCCATTTGATAAGAGTTTATCCATGCTTCCCTTCCCTCAATATTTTGAAGCACCAAACTTTGAGAAATACAAGGGAAGAGGAAATCCAAAGGATCACATTCGGGCCTTCTACGCGTCATGCATGGAAGTTAATTATGATGATACATATCTTATGTGTCTTTTCCCCCAAAGTCTCATGGGACAGACCATGGATTGGTACACATGCTTGCCAAGAAATATAAAATCATGGGATGAATTGGCTGTGAAGTTTATTTATCATTTCACATTCAACATTGGCAATGATGTAACAATGACAAATCTATGTGAAACAAAGCAAAGCTGAGAGAGCCTTTTGTTCATTTTCTTATAGAGATGGCGAAGTCTGGTTAGCTGATGTTCTAATGATATCCTTGAAGAATGACAAATAAACATGTTTATTCAAAGTCTTGTACAAAAAATGATGTATGAGCTAAAGTTAAAAATCCCTAGTACCATTGAAAAGCTCATCAAAAAAGGAATAAACATTGAAAATTCTCTTGTATCTAAGGGAATCATAGATCAACAAAGATAATAACACTTTAACCAACTCTAGTGACAAAAAAATTTTTGGTCCAGAAATAAGAATGTCAGTAATGAAGGGGGTTTAGACGCAATAACGATGAGCACAAGTCAAGCCAAATTTGTTATAAAAAGACCAAGTGCTCATAATATCCAGGCTCCTAATCATGCTACTAATGCAATCCAACAACAAGGCCAACAATAAAGTCAACAACGTAAGATTTTCAGGTCAAGGGATGCACCACCCCAACAATTTACACCATTGGGAAAGCCAATTGAATTAGTTATGAAACTATTGATTTAGGCCAATTTCATTAAATTTCCATATATAAAGGAGGAACCACCAATAAAATCACATAGGTGGAATGCCAATGCATATTATGAGTGTCATCGGTCCAAAGGGCACAAAATGGCATCATGTTTTCAATTGAATCATCTTATCCAAGATTTTCTCAATCAAGGTGTAATTGAGGTTGATTCTCTTATTGGAACTTCCAATGCCAATCATACAATTTTTAAGACTCCCTTTCATACTATTTTTAAGACTCCCTTACTTGATCGTGACAAGGGAAAAGCCTCCACTTCAAACTCAAACCAAAATGGCAACAAAAATTACATTAGCACTTCTCAAAACTACATCATTAATTGCTTTAGTGCATCAGACAATCATGTATCGACTATAAGGATTAAAGAACAAATCACCCCATGTGCAATGGCTTCTCGTTGGTCCAAGCTAGTCTTAAAAGGAGCCCCTTCAAACCCTCCTAAGCCAACCCCCATGAGTCAGTATAATCTACTTGACCAATGGAAAAAACACCTACACAAATATCAATCATTGAGTTGTTGAGAATGTCTCCCATACATAGAGCTATCTTGAACAAAGCTCTAACTGAGTCGACGGTGTCCACAGACATTGATGTTGACCAATTTTAAGCTAGGATAGGACATCTTGCCACCTCCCAACATGTTGCTTTTGTAGATAATGACATCCCTCATTGTAAATCACACCACAATGATCCTTTACACCTTGAGGTGTTTGTCCATAATTGTAAAATCACATAAATTTTGGTAGACGGTGTAGCGGGCCTAAACATTTGCACTCTAAGAGTCATAATTGTTCTCAAATTTTATAAAAGTGACATAGATCCTTCTAGAAGGATAACAATAAAATCTTATGATGATGTTGAGCGCCCATCTAAGGGAGTGATCACTTTGCTTATCAGAGTGGGTCCCATGACAAAGAATACTTTGTTGCAATTTTTAGACCTGGACCTTCCATATAACATGATTCTAGGTCGCCCTTGGATCGATGTGATAAATGAAGTTCCTTCCACTTATCATGAATGTCTGAAGTTTTCATATAATGGAGGTGAGATTAAAATTTTGGGAGATCCCAATCCTTTCTAGTTTTGTGCTAACCTAAAAATTACTCCTAAACAACAAGCACCGATAAACAAAGAAGCACCTTCTTCTAGCTCCTCTTAGTACATGGATGGAGAGTATTCCATGACCCAAACATTTCTCATTGGTAAGATGCCCGTCTCACCAAAATCACATGGGGAACCACATCTTTTGCGCAAGAACCTAAGACTATAATCCAATATCAACCCCCACCACATTTCCAAAGTGCGGCAAATTGAATAAGGAAACTCTAGATGAAGATGTGTCAGATTGGCTCTATAAAGATGAAGTAGACATAACACCTGTCATGTTGCCCATGGAACAATATGGAAAAGGTTTCACTATAATGTAGAAAAAAGGATATGATGGGCATACATAGTGGTTTGGGTCCAAACAAAGAAGGAGGAGAAGAGCCAGTCATACCTAAAATGAGACACAAAACTTTGGGGTTGGGCTTTGTACCATTGTGAATCAGAATCTCATCTACTAAGTGACTTTGTGCAAAAAGGGGCATGATTCCAATGATGAATTGAAACCTGATATTTCCCATCTTGAAACTGGCTCAAATGAATAGGAGTGAGACTCTTACTCTTCCACTTCATATGCCTTAGACAATGTCTTCATTGACCCCGATGACTTACCTATAGAAGATAAACATGAAAACATTCCCCCTCCTATCAAAACATGTCCTCAAGCTTGGATAAAATTATTTTGGGGTCTTAACATGAAATTTGAAGGAAACAGTTCAAATAGTGATACTATTGATATCCATGTTTTCACTATTGATTGGATAAGACCACGCAAAGTTGATCTATTTTTCAATGAAAAATTTGATAATTCTACCATTTCCTGTTCTGATAATGAAGATGTGAAGTGGATGAATTTAGGGTTGTTAGGTGTACCCAAGTTGATTTCCTCATTCATCTCTACAAGAAATGGTGATATGTCTTGACTTGATGGGGGTATGTCCAATCTTCCATCCTTGGGCACCTCAGAGAGGTTTTCACCCACAAATACATCCTTTGTTTTTACTTTTTTTATGGTTTAAAGGTGCCTTGCGATTTTCACCAAGGGACCTATTCTTATCATTTTTTAAATTTTTTTTAATTTTTTATTTTGTAACTGGAAGATGTAGTTGACTCCCCAAAATATGCTATGGAGTCCAAGTCAATAGAAAACCCTTCTTTGTGATCACCTTGTGTTATATCCTCATGGAGCTCAAAAAATTCTTCAATTGTTTCAACATTCTCAAAACCATCTAGACTACATGTCTCTTGTTGGTCCCATTGGATAAGATCAACGTATACAAGGGTCATATCATCATCGGTATTGGAAAAATCTTGTGCTAGGACTCTCAAAGGCTAACACACCTTAATCCCCATAGGAATAACATCTTGGGTCTAACATCAAATTCATCATTAGCTCACTAATCGCCACCATGTATGACTATCGAGCTCCTCCACCACCCCCCACACTTCTAGCATCCAAATCCATAATTTTAGATTGACTATTTCTTACTCAATACAATTCACAAACTATTCAACAACTCTCATGGTACTCACCTTATAAAAGATAATGATTTTCACAATTTTGAACTGTTCTCATGCTTTAAGTCTCTTCTTTCCTTTTACATATTATATGTTATCTCTTCATCTTGCTCATAGGACCATGCTTACACCTATTCCTTAAAATGCCACCTAGCACAACATTTATAACTCAAAACTAATAAGATGTGTGTATGCTTGATTGTCTAAATAACTTAGGTGATAATAGTAAGAAGAGAGTAGGCTTGCTAATGGGCTTTTGAGGGCTTATCCTCCTAGGGTTGTTGAAAAAAGTCGTGTGTGGATGCCACCAGATAGGGGATGGATCAAAATCAACTTTGACGAGGCATCCAGGGGGAATCTCGGGACCTTCGGTGCAAGGGTCATTGCTCGAGATGAGAAAGGTAGTATTTTAGCATTTGGAGCAAGGAGATTGGTGGATGGCACTAACAATGAAGTTGTGTGTCAGGCGGTAATTAAAGCAATTCTTATGGCAAAAAAATTGGAGGTGAAAAAACTACACCTTGAAGGGGACTCCCCGATAGTGGTGAATGACATCGCTAGGGGTAGGATGGATGCTTGGCAACTGGATAAACATATCAGAAGAATAAAAGACATTCTGATTGGGTTCGAGGACTTTAAAGTATCGCACGTTCTAAGGGAAGTGAATGCAGAAGCTGATGTGCTCTCGAACGTAGGTGCAAATGGTTCCTTGGCTGAACATTTTAATTTCTTTGAAGACTTAAGGGATTTGGATCCCTTAGAATTTGTATGAAGAAGTGTTGAGTATGAAAGGTGAACCCGAGAAGTTGTGAAAAGCTATGTGTGAACCCATTTTAGATATGCATGTTGAGGGGTGGGGAAGGCTTATGTGGATTGAGTACACTGTAATGGCAGCAAGTACAGAAAATGGTGGCATAGGTGCAATGATGACAGTGAATGGTACTTTGGTTTTGTTGGCGATGTGCGTTGTGAGGTGGTGCATGCGGAGTAATAAATGGAAGGGGTGGCAACGTTTGGGACATTATGGTCCTCGGTTTTTGGAATTTCGAAGAGGGATTTCAATTTCCTCTACGAGCGTTGTTTCTAGGCTATGTGGCAGAGGAACGATGGAAGTGAATTTCTCGTTGTTCACTCTGGGCCAAATGCTTGCCTTTCAAGGCCCTATTTCAAGTCATCATCTGAAGCATGTATTTAGGGTGGATGAGGAAGAATTTTGGAAGGTTGTTCATTTGATATTTGGAGATGAATTCCTGAACACTGACTATCGCCCGTGAACTAATTTGGTCGTATTGTTCTTGTTTGTGGTACTGGCATTGATGGTGGGAGGTTCAAGGGAGGAGGTGACGCGGGTGGCATCTCTCGTTCTAAGACCAAAATGGTCGGTTGGCTTGGTGGAGTTGGTGGAATGTGCAGAGATTGGTGTGGGTTTACGAATGGAGCAAGGGTCGTGGAGGCACTTAGGTGGGCAAAATGATGTAGTGCAGCCTCTAGTGGTGTGGTCGGCCTCTCGCTCGGTTGAAACCCAGTTGGAGGATGTAAGGAAAGGGTGGCGAGATCTACTGGACTTTGTGCGGAAGATGGGTCAAACGAAGCGGGTGAAATTGTGCGACAAGAAGACCCCGGTGAAGTCATAGGCTTCGATTGGTGAGGATGGGCGGCCGATGGTGTGACATCAAATCCCACAGAAGATTGCGAAGATCGTGGAACGTAGCAAGTTGCGAGGAGGATGGCTGGGAACTAGGACCAGTGTTAGGATGGTGTAGTCTAATGCATGACCCAGTCATGCCATCCCCAATTTCTCCAAGGAGGAGGCCCTTGGCTTGCTCTGGTAGGATGGTTTCGTGAGGAATTTTCTATTAGTAGGTCGTTGTTTTTTTTAGTGGTTTTTCACTGATGTAAGGAATGTAACCTTAGTGGTTGGCATAGCTGGTATTGTTTTTATGTCTCGGGTTTCATTTTGAGTTTTGTAGGGGCGAGACCCCATATAGTCTTATGATAGTGGAAAAGTTGCAGATCAGCTGAAGGCATGTAATTTTCTCCTTTCAATCAATACAAATATTAAACATGTTATCGATAAAAAAAAATAGTAAGAAGAGAGTACTCTCAAAGGATGTTTGATGAGCATGCCACCACCCTATGACGGGACTGGCTATCTAGCCTTATAAAAAGTGTCACCTCCATCAATCATACATCCAAATCTGTACGTCCCACACGGTTCATAGGCAAACTAGTAGATTTATTTTTAATTTTTATATTTAATTTTAATTTTAATTTTTTATTTTATTTTATGTTTAAAAAGTATTGATTTAGTATAGTAAAAAAATATCTTTCACTTTTATGTTTAATTAAGAAGATAAAATTTTGAAAAATAATATTTTTGATGGTCATATAATATTTATTAATAAACAAATAATTTCAAATATCCATAAAATTTTAAATTTTAAAGTAATATATTGAAATTTAAATATAATTTATTAATAAATTAATAAATTTATAATCAATGTGAATATTAAAAATATTGATAATATTAATATTTATATATAAAGTATTAAAAAATATTTATTCATGTAATTTACACAAAAAAATGTTGCGTATTAAATTAAAAATTTTCAAAGGTATAATAAAGTTTGATTAATTCTTGATTTATAAAAAATTATTAATTTTTAAATTAAAATATATATTATAATTTACATTATAGTTAAACTAATTTATTTAATTTTATTATCACAACTTATAAATTATAATTACAATTAAACTAAATAAGATTTTAATAGTATATATATGTGTGTGTATGTGTACGTGTATGTATGTATATACCTAGACACATACACATACACATACACATACACATATACACACACATGCATATATATATGTGTGCAAAAAAATATTTATATATATAATTATGTTATAAAATTTTAATTTATTATATATAATTAAATTTAATATATATAAAATTAAACATTAAAAACTTTGTAAACAAAAAATTAAATATTAAAAAAGTTGGTGCAAACTCTTTGTATTGTCTGCAAACTCTTCTGGTACTGCAAAGTTTTTGCTCAGGAACCGTGTAGGAAGTACGGATTCAGATGTATGATGGATGAGGAAATGGCTATGCAGACAGTCCTTATATAACTTGCTTTTTATCTATCTGCAAAGCCATTTCCTATAGATGGAGGTGGCACTTTTTATCAGCCTGCATAGCCAGTGCCCCTTATGATCTACTATCACATGATTATAAAGTACACACTGGAAGAAAGGTTGAGGTATCAAATCCTAACAATAAAAACTTACCTATGAAAGCCACTTATGGATTTAATTTAGGTGCAGGTAGCTTTCCATGAATAGGTATAAAATCTGACATACTTTTTTCTTCTGTATCTGGAGCTCTTCCCCAAAAAGGTAGGATATGGGAATCATTAAATGTGTTACCCAGTTGTTTTTGGTGATGTCCTCTTCAACCCAGCCGTCCTTGTCTTATCTAGTCCGTGCAAATTTGAGTCCATAAATGTGCTTTCAAGATGACGCCAACCAAAAATGAATGCCTAATTCGTAGCTGGTACTTGCAGGTTGTCGTTTTGAAATTGGACAGACAAAATCATTAAATGCACGGCAAAACTTGTGAAGGAGGTGAGTTGGGACAACTTTTCGTTGGGTACAAATTTGGGAAGCAATGAATCGTCATTCACCCAGCAAAAGCCAAATCTGCATTTACAGCTTTCCCAGTGTATTTGGATTCATTCTTAGAACCAGGAGCTTTTGCCTTGTTTAAGGAATATCGACATTAGGGGGAGGGAAAATAATGGTAGGGGGAGGGAAAATAATGGTAGGGGAAGCATATCAGTTAACTGTTAACTTCGTTTCATAGATTGATGGTCTTGTAGATATCATTAAAACTCATTAATTCATTCGTCCATCTATAGATCTTAAACGGTACATCAGACTCTGTATGCGACTTAACTGGGTATAGCTATTGTTTTGCGGTCTAGGTAGTAATATGCATACAAGACTCAAAAAGTACATATTTCAAAGTGTCGACGGATGCCTACTTAAAATGCCCCAATAACCGTGCAATTAAAATTGTCAATACTTATGCACAAATGCCCTAGTAGTAATGCACAAATGTCCCAGTATTCGTCCACATATGGGCCAATTATGGTCCAAAATGCTAGAAAGTGGGTGACTATTGGTACATGTGAAATTTATTAATGGGCTTTTAGTTAGCATTTTTTGGGTTTCTTTAAAGTTAGCAATTGTGGGTTGGGTGCACAAGGAGTGCATAGTTATTGGTACTATAACAACTATTGGTACTCTTCTTCTAATAAAGACAAACTATATTTATTAGAGTTAAATAAGGGAAGGGGCTCGGTTATCATCCATGTTCTAATGGTTGTCCCCTCCTTGCTCATCTAATCTTTGGATTACTAACTTTAAAGAAACCAAAAAAATGATAACTAAAAGCTTATTAATAAATTTCACATGTACCAATAGCTGCCCACTTGTACCCCCAATAGTTGAAATTTGTAGACTTTAATTAGAGGAGTTGTGCAACTTTGTTGGTGCCTATAGCACACAACTATTGGGGCATTTGTGCTTAAGTATTGGCAATTTTTGAGGTGGTTGTAATGCAAGGTTACTGTGACATCTTCAAGGAGGAATTGGGCGACACTTCTAAATGATCATTTTTTACTCTTCTATGCATAAGAGATCTCACAATGCTCATCTTTACTACCCAAAAGTCAAAACAATAGCTATAGGTAGTTAAGTCACATATGAAGACAACCAAAGAAAATTGTCGAAATTTGATGTATCGTTAGGATCTCTAGGTGCACAAAATTAGCTATATCGGCTAATGGTGCTCTTCCACTATATGGAGTTCGGTTGATAAGCCATGAAATAAATGAGAACATAGAAAAAAAATTATTTTATATTATTCTAATATATTAATCTATTGTTGTTGATTTTTTTTTTTTTTTATGTATTTGGTTGTTAGATTTCAAATTCAGATATTATATTTTAATTGATGATTTTTGTTGATTTTTTTTTAATGTTTCTTATGTTTTGGGATGTGATAATATGTGGTTTTGTTTCTGTTTATGGTGAAAATGGAAACAACAATGTTGAAAGACTAATTGAATTCAACCACAAAACGCTAGCCTAACAACAACAAAGATCCACCATAACATATGAAGATTACCTAAGACAATGCAAATCAAATGAAATCACAAAGATTATACCATCACATGTCCAATAGGATTTGAATCTCCATTCTTCCTATCTCAATTGATTTTGCTTGATATATTTGCTCTCAGATTTTATATGTGCACAAGAGCTCGACAAAGAATGGAAATGTGGTTGCAAGTAGGCTTGATTGCATATGCAAGTTCGAAAGCGTCGTTGGGTAGTCAATTGATCCGGTAGTTAGGGTTCATAGTTGGGGTTGATAATAAAAGAAGCATCTTCTTATATAGAAGACACTATAAGAAATGGAGGGATAAGATTGAGAGGTGTAAAAGATAAATGGTCAGCTATGATTAGAGGGTAGGTAGAGAAAATAAGAAAATAATGAGAGGGTAGGTAGTGTATGAATTAAGAGATGAATGACATGTGTCATAGGTAGGAAACACTAATGAATTAAATAAATAAATAAAGATTTATTTAATTAATAGATGAAGTGGGATCAATTAAATAAATAAGATATTTATTTAATTTAAGAAAAGGATAATTTAAATAAATAAATGTATTTATTTAAATAAGAAATAAGGCTAGAAGAGGATAAATGAATTAATTAAATAAATAAGAATTTATTTAATTAATAGAAGAATTAGGCTAAAGTAATTAAATAAATAAAGATATTTATTTAATTAGACAGGACAATTTTAGGTGTCTACAGTTTCAAGATGGTGCAATCATGTTTATTTTGTCACGATTTTATTTTCTATTTATAAGAACACAAAATGTTTATGCTTAAACATATATCTTCTTCTAAGATTTTGTGATGCTTAGACATCTCTTTGATATTATATTGTAGGAGAGTTGAAATATGGAATTTCTTTAACTCTAACTCAAAACCTTTTACAAATTTTCACAAGATTTGAAGAGTATAAAGACACACAAGATTGTTTAAAATGTAGTACGTTTTTTATGAAAGAAGATTTGGCTTACAAGTGAAAGTATATTTACACAATTAAAACATCCAAGTACATAATAACAATAAATTATTGATGGAAACTAAAATAGCCAAACATGAAATTCATATCATTATAGAAGATATACACGGAGAAAACCTTTTAGGAGAATACTCCTCAACCAAAAAGATTCAAATCTTGTATTCATTTTTCAAAAGAGTTACAACAATACAACCTCTCCCTCTTAATTTCTACATCACTTTATTACTTTTGCAACATGTGAAACAATGCATGTTTCCTTGTAATATAAGATCCAATATATAGCAAAAATTAATATAAGAAACAAAATAACAACTTGTTATGTATGAAAAAGGATACTCATCCAATTGATAAAAAATTGATTGATTATAACATTGAGTTGTCGTTATGGAAACCCAAGTTCAAATTCCAAAGGGACATCTGATATGTATTTCTAAGTTATCACTATTGACCTTCCATTTAACTGCCTTTTAATGTAGAGGTGGTTTCTAGAAGAAGTGAATTTCTAAGTTGTAACTCTTGGCCTTCCATAGGTAGTTTCTAGTGTGGTTGCTAAAAATGATATAATATTAGTTTCATGGTTGTGCTCATATGAGCTTGTATGAAAAAAATATTTGGAAATGATTAGTAACATATGTAAAAAAGAGACACACTACTTACCATAATCAAAGAGGTTTTCTCACACCTCTTACATTATCATAAATGCTTCTTACACCACTATAATTAGTGATACTTTCCTCTCATTCATTCCAAGTGTCCAAAATTGTTATCATTGGCTAAATTATGCTTCCTCACTCAATGCCACCTTGCAAATAATATTCCAAATGCCTTGAAAATAAAATTTAATTAAAAAAATATTTTTTCTCACTTCAGACATTGAATTTTCCCATCCATAATTATTGGAGTCACATAAAATAGTAACTAACTAGTAAAATAATAATGTGAAGATACATAGTTTTTTATTAGGGATAAAATAGGTTTTGAGGGGAGCCAAAACCCCATACAACAATTTTTAAAGGGACTTGAAACCCTTGGATTTTTCACAGATCTAGAACCAATAAAGGAATGTTGCAGAAAGATACAACATAGACATATATCATCCCAGCCACAACCTAACAATACAGAATAAGTGTTACAAAATTGGTGGCAAAAGAAGAAGGCCTAAGCCACCCCAAAATATTTTAGACAAACTTGAACATAGGGAAGAAGGCTCCCTCAACCATAATTGTGGTTTTTATCCAAGATCCCACAACCTTATCCTTGAGAGTGATCCCTATTGTGAGCAACATGCTTTTCAATATCTTTGCCTCCAAAGGATATAAAGGAAAGAAGACAGTAGAAATAACATCAACAACTCTCCCTTAACCTTCCTTTGATACAAAAGAACAAGGGTTTTCACAAGGAACCCATAACCTCGATAATCCATGCCATGGGGTTTTAATAGGCTCCCCAGACCAAAAGCACTAGGTTTTAGCATGGCTCCCAAAACCATAATAGAATAAAACCATAAAAGCCTCCATCCATAATCAAGAAAAAAGAGAACAAGGGGGATCCACATCATCCTCAACAACACCCACATCTTTATGGGAGGAGAGCTCCACCTCCAAAGGAGCTTCCAATGCATGACCAAAGAATTAGTCACCCAGCACAACTCCCTGCATCCACTCAGGGGTTCACAAGTAAAATACATCTCCACCTCTATAGGAGATGGGGTCACCTCTATAAACAAAGTTGTAGAAAACCCATGAGAAGGAAAATAGAGATAATACCAAGGAGAGAAAAAAAGCACTATCCTTCAACAACCCAAAAGGAGGGGAACCAAAGACCTCTTTGTCCTCTATCGATCAGCTCACTGAAAAATACTAAAGGTCCAAGAATGATGCATTAGTGAGTGACAGGGGAAAAAAATCAACCCAGAACAGGGGCGCTCTTCAGCCTTATCATTCAGAAAGCCAAGACCCAAAACAACACCTGTACCACCTCTCTCTCCAAATGTGAGAGAACAAGCCAAAAGTGTACGCAATGAGGACATCCATGGGCAGGTCCCAGAGAAAGGTTCGCAAGGGGAAACAACAAGTGAAGACACCACCACCCCACACACACCCCTGTGCACCACAAAAAACCTAGCCAAGACTGAAATGGCCCAACCCACTGGCAAAGACAAAGAGCTGGGACCAACAAAAAGCTCCCTCCATCTCGAGCAATGTCTGTGCTTGCAGAAACCCCTAACACCACTACCCCTTCCACTCCCTCCATGCTCCATTTAAACTCTTCCAACGCCTCAATAAGTTAAGATACATAGTTATAAGATTTCTTAGGATTAATATCACTAATACCAACCATTTTGATTATTTAAAGTTGATTCAATTCCATATTATTGCTCTTGATATAATATAATTTTAAACTCTCCAAAATAGTGAAGATCCTTAAATGACTTCTAATATCATAGGGGTTGTGTTTGATGTGATATCTTAGATAGTAAATTTTACTATTTTGGACCCCAAGACAAAATATAATTATATTATTTGAAACAAGTGTTATTTAATATAAGTAAAATACTATGTTTCAATTATACTGATATGATCGAAACCACATTTTGAACTAGAAGATAGAATCATACCTATGATTAGTTGAGGACAAAAAAAATGTTTAGATCAAGATGGATCTAGACCACTATAATTAAAAAGACTTAATGTTTACATTTTTCCTATATTTTGTTAGGTTGTATATAAAATAAGTTGAATTAAGTATTAAAATAGTGAAACAAGATTGAAACAAGATTCAAAGTTTGAAGTTAAAAAAAATCATGCCCTCTTCCCCTTTAAAATTGAAAAACATTTTTGAATCTTAAATGATGTATATTGTAATAAAAAATAATAATCTATAGTTTAATAGAATTTTGAAAGTACAAGAAAAATATGTTTTTAAATTATCACTTCTAATAAAGAAGAAAAGTCAAAATCAATTTGGGTAAACGCACAAAGTTGGGTCCTAATCCCACGGAAGTCCGCGGGTTGGGAAAAGAGCCCGCTAGAAACGGGTGACCGATTTTTACAAATCGAGCACCCATTTAGCTTCGGGCGCCCATTTAGTAGCGAGTGCCCGAAGCTAAACGTCTACCCGTTTTCCAAACAATGAAAATGATGAAAAATGGTTTCAAAGAAAAAAAATACATTTCACGGGCGCCCATTTTTGAAATGTATTTTTTTTCTTTTACACCATTTTTCATCATTTTCACTATTTGGAAAACGGGTAGACGTTTTTGAGTTAGTTTTATTTTTTATATTCTGTTTTATTTATTTTTATTATTTTTCGTAAAAAAATGTTAATGTATTGTTATTTTTTAATTTTTATGTTTTAAAGTTTGAAAATCGTCTTTTATTTTATTTCATGTTTAAAATAGTTTTTAGTTTTTAAATATTGCAAAAAACATGAATAGTAAAAACCGTAGGAAAAAAACAAAAAACATGAATAGTGTTTAAACCGTAGGAAAAAAACAAAAAACAAAAACGTAAACGAACAATAAACATTAGACACAAAAAATAGACAATAAACCCTGAACAAAAAAACAAACACTAAACCCTAAATAGAAAAAAATGAACGATAAACCATAGAAAATAAACGAACAACAAACCCTAAAAAATTAACAAACAATAAACCCTAGATGAAAATCAACAATAAAACCCCCTTCTCTCTCACACACACATGTACATGTTACCATCTCTTTCATTACACACACTCTCTCTCAATCTCTCATTATCCCTCTCTTTCTCACACACACATGTTACCCCCTCTCTCTCTCTCACACACACACATTACCCCCCTCTCTTTCTTTCACACGTTACGCTCTCTCTATCATTACCTACTCTCTATCTCTCAAATTATCTATTCTCTCTCTAACTCGTTTTATCTCAAATTACCTACTCTCCCTCTCTTTCTCTCTCTATTTTAATCATGCATAAAAGTCTAAATGTTTAAATTTATATTTCTAAATGTTGTATTTAATTATAGGATTCTTTTGTAAAAGTTAGATGTTTAATTTATGTTTAAATTGAACTTTAAAATGATAATGAATATGAATATGTTTTTTTGTGTGTGAGAAAAATAGGGTTCTTAAATTTGATAATACTCTAACTATCACTATTAATCCTCACTACTTCCTAACTTAGCCCAATCATGAAAGAGGATATCAATATTCTCAAAATAATATTTAACATATGTAATTCTAAACTCCTCAAACAAGGATAATATACTCAAAAGATATGAATCCCAAGTGGTCATGTTTAGAAGGTGATTAATGCCATGTAGACTAAATCAATTGGGTTTATGGAATTGGTGATAATAATCTAAAATAATAAAAAACCATTTTAAGATGGATATAAGTCTTGATAGGATGAGTACTTGAAGAATGAGACAAGCCTCTAAATTGTCAAAACATGCAAGACCTATGATATAATAAATTTCCTCTTAACTATCACCATCAAAGGGTATGTGATCTTCATCTACAAAGGGAAAGAAACAATCTACAATAGATCCTCTAGGAATGGAGAGATATGAGGGTCTCCATGGATCTCCTGAAGTCTATTCCAAAGTGTGTGGGGGAAATTAATATTCAATGCAATACAAATAGAATCATGATCTTGATATTAGATCAAATCACTCCTACATGGTCAATGATGTTACACCAAGATTATATAATTTCTAGTGTTTCTAGTTTAGGTATGACTCCATACATAAAAGGAAAACGATTACACCACCTAAAACTTATCAAGATACCATTTTACAAAAGAATCATAGTTGTCTCTTTCTAATTTTACCACAAAAGGATGAATAGAGAAACTTATGATGCCTCCTCAAATAAAAACTTAAAAGATCAATAAAATCAATACATATATAAAACATATCAAACAAATTCATCTCATGTAAGACAATCATTTTCAAGTGCCAAGATGTCCAAGTAAATGACTAGAATGTGAAGTCACTAAAAATAAAATATAAAATACGAGGGAATATTATAGAAAATAATTGTGTGATCTATGAAGATTTATGAACCACCTTTTCAATGCCACATGAAGAATGAAACAATATGCCCTCTATCAAAAGTTATGAGGCTTTAAATTTACATAGCTTGATTTAAGTTAAGAGGACAATAAATCACACTAGTGGCAGATTTAATAAAAATAAGAATCTCAATATAGATCAATATTGGAATCACATTTTGTGGGTTGCAACTTTGAACAAGAAAATACCAATATAAAATTGAATATAAAAAAATATAGCTTTTTTTTTGTTTTAACTCCTCCAAGAGTAGAGAACCTACTATTTATTCAAGCTTCAACTTAGTGTAGTACTACTAGTTGCGATCACTAAATCATCCAATGATTCTAGAAAAGAACACAACAAAGTAATATATGTATTGGCAAGTTCATAGATATAACTTATGACTTTAATGAATTTGGTTAATTTAACCAAAAGAGAGTAGTTGAATCAAATCCTATCAAGTTGAAAATATAAAGTGGTAGCCTAATTGACGATAATGGTTAAATATTGCAAGGGTACTAAAATGTAATTCCATGGAATTTACCTTCATTATCTAAATCAATGGAGTCATTTATTCATTATCTATTCTCTCTCTCGCATGATTATTTTTGTGATTTTGATGGAACTTATACTAATTCATCTTTAGATGTTAAAAAGTATTGTTTGAGTTGCATGGGCATTATGATGTTTTATTTTGTAGAATATTTCTTATACTTTGATTTAAGTGGATAATATTTCTTAAATGATGCTTATTATTACCCACCAATTAATTTAATATTATAGATCTATGTGAGTTTCCTTTTTTTATATTTAAGTTGCTATATTGTATTTAATTATGTTTTTTTGGAAGGTGAAATGTAAATTAAATAGTTTGTAATTGTAAATTTTCATGTTTGTATATATATGCAGATTATTTTCACATAATAGATGAGTTTGAGATAGATGAGCTATTAGGTCTAGCACCACCTCCACCTCCACCTGATCAGTTGAGATAGACAATTAGGACGAATATTGATTCTTTGATTAGAGATATTCATACTATTAGGCATGAGCCTCATCCACCTCCGTGGTTGTTACGCCTTGTAGATAGTAGCATTGTACAATCTGTGCAGGCATTAGATAGCAAGCTAGATAGCTATCGTAGTTGGAGTGAGGGGTTGCATGCATTTTATGCTGATGGCCTCACATACAGACAAGTTAATGAATTAAAAATAACAAAAATGGATTTGAAAAAATATTTTGTGAACCCTAAGACGGGTGAAGAGATAGATCTGAAGAAGCCACGGGTCTCTATTCGATGGTCTAGGCACCCGAGAATTGCTAGACATTTTTGGGGGCGGTGGTGTCATGCCCGAAATCTAGGGCAAAAACGGAATGATTTTTTTATTTATTTTTAAAAACAACTAGTTAATTAACAAAGTTCGCTATCACGTCAAGTGTTAACATGTTGGCCATAACAAAGATCGAATTAACTCTGATACTAACTAAGTATCGAAACAAAATTAAAATTCATTTGCGGAAAAAACTAAATGTTTTAATTTATTTTCTCATCAAATATAGTCGTTAGTCTAATTTATTAAACTCATTTAAATTGGTAGACGTAGACAAAAATTGATCTCCAATAAAGCCATATTGTCTAAATTCCATTTTAAATCATTAATTAATTTAATGGATTAAAGTGTCAAATTAATTTCTTAATGACATTATTCGAAGAGGAAAATTATTTTTCCAAAGTCAAATTTAGTTTTCAAGGAATTAATTTCCCTTTCTATTTAATCAAGGCTTCACAAATAGTTAATTCTAAATATAATTAATTGGAATTAAAACTCCCACGTCTATCTAAATTGAAACCCTAACTAATTTTAAATATAAATTTTTCCACAACTTTAAAAATAATTTTCATGTAATCCCTAATTAGGGATTTTTTTTTTTATATTAAATGGCTCTAAACTAAATTAATCAAACATATTATTTTTATTTTGTTACCCTAGCCCTACCCGGGCTAGGGTGTAATATTTCTTTGGTTACCATTTTATTTTCACAAGGCCGAAACCCATTGGCGGCGGCCATGAATTTTTTTGATGGAGGTTTTTTTTTTTATAGAGGAGTGACGGGGGTTTCCATGGTGGCGGCTCGGCCATGGCCACCCACTGTGCACTGCACAGTGTTCGGCCTTACCGCCCACTACGCAATGCACAGTGTGTGGCCTCGCCGTCCACTGTGCACTGCATAGTGTGCGGCACCGTTGTCCACTGTGCTTTGCACAGTGCGCGGCTTCGCCGGTCACTGTGCATTGCACAGTGCGTGGCTTGCCGCCGATCACTGTGCGATGCACAGTGCTTCGGCCCTTTCCCCTTTTTTTTTGTTATTATTTTTAAAAAAAAAATTTATATATATATAAATATATTTATATATATTTCCCAATGTTAATTTTACATGCACATTTTTTTAAAAGAAACAAAATAACAAAGTAACTCATTATGCTATATATATATATGGTAAATAAACTTAGGCTCACATTTTCATCCATTTTGCAGGGTATTTATATGGCATGTTTTATATAAAAATATATATAAATATACCCATGATTTCTACATGTATATAGATATATATATATATTTATTTATGACTAATAGTTTTAATTCTTTTTCTTAAACTAACATCGTAATCATGAAAGATTGTTGATATACCATTGTAGGAAAGGAAAAATGGATTAAGTCTATTTTAATGGATATATATATTTCCAGAACTATATTGTAATCTATGGGTATACAGGAAATAGAATTCTAAGAATTATTATTATTTTTTTTAACTTAAGAAATACTATTTAGGGAAAGCATTATACTTTTCTGAAATAAATACATTCATCGATTTCTCAATTAATAAAAAATAACTAAGTTATTTACATGTTAATAGCAAGTACAAATCATGATTTTCTGCAATTAAAATGGAGATAGATTCTCAGCTAAAAAGAAGAACTCAGATTTAAATAAAACTGATTTTTATATTGCAAAAAAAACAACTATTGCATGCAAATCAAAAGAAAATTCTTTTTTTTTTAAATAGAAAATAGAAGCATATCTAGATTTTTACAACTCTATCGATATTCTGCAAAATTACAAGATGTTTCTTTATTTAACTACAACAACAAATCTCATGTCTATTTTCAAAATTACAACTTGCCTCTCATTTCTATGAATGAGGATGTATTTCTCCTATCAAAATTTCAAACTAACAACTGCAAATAAATTTAGATTTCTTCAACAATATTCTTCTACAACCTATCACTTTTCCTAGTCTTTTCTCCTGGCATTCCTGCATAATAGAACACAAATATGACCACGGAGTGCTCACCTCCTAGCCTAGGCTAACTGGTAGCCACCCTCGAGCTCGGAGAACCAAGCCCTAGATGGGTAACAAACATGCAAACACATAGAAGGCATACATACACACATAGATTTTCAGACACACTCCCAACTTGGCTTCACAACACCACACTTTGGTGATGACTTTTTTTTAAGGGTGGTAGTGGACCAATACCCTGAGGACAACTGCAAGTATGGAAAAACAAGTAGCCACCTCATGGCATAATAAATACATCAAAAATCTCAACCCCTTATTCTTTATGCACCCCAAAGGCATTCTAGCCTTATATCCCTCCTTATGAACCCCATTGCACAAACAGGCCATGCAGCAAGGGTCACACAAAGATCCCTTGTGATCGCTCTCAATGAGAGTCTCTCACTCGAGGGTTGTCACTGCTACCACCCACAAGATCCTCCTCTCTCCCAAGAGTAAGAGGTCTTGAGAAAACTCCCAAAACACAACAAAGCATAATGCAAAAATTCCAAATGAAATTCTAAAACAAGACATTCGAAACACAGATTTCTTACACCAATCATACTCTCAAACACATACAAGAAAATAGACATTTTAAAGAATAATCAAACCAACCTTAATCTGCCCAATGGTAGTATAATATTTGAGGAAGAGCTGCCCAATCCACAGATCTTCTTCTTCTACCCTTAGTCAAATTTTCTATTCCAAACTATTCTTTTCTTTTCAAAAATTCTCTTGTCTCCAAAAATGGAGAGTGGGTGATTACCCTCAATTTTTTTTCCAATTCTTGCTTAAGAAGCTCATTCTCTGAGTTCTCACAAGTTTCTAAAAACCAAAAAGGAAAGTAAAGCAGAATGGGAAAAAGGCTCCCCTTCGAATAGGAAAAATCTCAATTAGATTTAAACTTCTAATTTTCAATTTTCGCACAACTCAAAAAAACCAATTTTTAAAGCATCAAAAAGGTCACTTAAAAGTAGAAACTTGCCTAAAATTACCCCTAACCCCTAGGTAAGTTTATTTTCGGGTCAAACATAGGTTGACCTCTCCAAAGATTCTTTTCCAAGGTATTAATGACAACACGTTAGATTATTTAAGAAAAAACTATAGTTAAACACTTTCCCTCCAAGAGACAAAAATAAAACATTTAAATTTAAATCCACACGTGTCAAGTGACACAAATAAAACACTTTTACAAAATACAACATGAAATCGTCTCTTGTGGGTTTTACACATTAAATTTAAATAACACTTGACACTCATGCATCATATACTGTTACGAATAAAATACAACACAAATGGGGTGTTGTCTCTCCAAATAGACAACCCCTGGCTTACGGACATACATAAGTCTAGGTTTGGTTCTCCGTAATTTTCCATGGTCACATGGTAAATTTCCTGCGCATCTCAATTTACACATTAGTACTCTCAAATATCCGCATATAATATAATTCAAAGCAATAACAATACACATCATCACATGCATACAATTTTCATCTGCACAGATTAAATACATCTTTTATCTAGCAATTTTCACATAAGCAATTTCATCCCAATTCACATAAACTTAACCATACATCATAGTTCTATTATCATAGTAAAGTCCTGCAAATTTAATAACGACATGTATCATTGCAATATCATCCTATCTAACAATCATGTAGTGTTCTATCTCATAAAGCATATAAGTAAATCATCAAAACATAGCAATGTTATCCAAATCCTGAAATCATATAAGTTCTAAGTCTCAAAATGCATCAAAATAAAGTATCCATAATAGTCTAAATATAAAATCCACTGAATGTTAGACTGAGTCGAGGTGAGGCCTCACAGGTGGTGGATGGTCTTTGACAATCCATCACACTCCAATCATGAGGTCTCGATGTATTTTTTGAAGAAATTATGGACCGAATTTGAATTGGGCAAAAATCCCAATTACTTTGATATTAGATCATTTCAGGGGCTTGGGAGAGGCTTGCCCCAGGATAGGCCAGGAGCAAAATTGAGCGACAGGGTTAGAAACCATGTGTGCAATGATCCATTGGTTCCTCTTCCATCACTAGTTGTTCTAGCACCTACCCATCATCGAGTAGTGGATTCTACTCTAGGTTCATTGAGTGCCCTGTCAGACAATTTGGTACAACAGTTGCGCAAGGTGAGGGCTGCCCCCAGCTTAGCACATGTTTGCATTAGCTGTGGGGATGTATGTAGGGTCCACAGAGTGAGGCTGCCCTTGGAGGAGATGGTGATTTTGATGATGCTGATGCTGCCCATGGTGGTTATGATGATGTCGAGGAGGCTGCACATGTTGATGTCGTCTCTTCATATGTTGATCTCTTATGGGCAGATGATGATCAGCCTACAAAGGTACAAATTTATTTCTATAATTTATAGTGTAATATAAAATTCCTTATATATACACATATGAACCATAACATGAGTCAATTTTTTCTGAATAGAGGATGGATCATACCACATCCTTGAGGAACCGACATCATGTTACCTCAATACCTAGAGATGTTGGTGCCCCATTTACAGTATGCACTTTCACTTATATACATTGTATTGATATGTACATTTAAAATGTAATGCCCCGCCAGGAAACCTCGAAGGGATAAGCCAAAAAGGCAAGAAAGGAGTGCAAAATTTTATTTTTTTTAAAAGTTACAACACCAGATACAACAAGATATCAAAGATTCAAATTGCATAGCGGAAGACTTCAACTAACACCTAAAGAGTTTCCCAACGAGATTACTTAAATATCACAATTCACTAACTCGCACAATTAATCCAATAAGCTAATTATCTTAACAACGAGATAATTCATAATCAGGACAATTTCTTTCAAAAGATGGAAATATAAATAACAAGTGAAGATTCATCATTAAGATCCATTCATAATCTCCATTCAAGCTCTTCATTGAAAATTACAAACCATACATCTAACATTCTAATACACTAGGATTTCATCATAACATAAGAGATCTTTCCAAGCATATTTAAATTCCTTAACAACAACTGAGTATAATTCATTACTCTAAATTACCTTCTTTCATATTCCAACTTATTGCATTTCAAAAGACGATTACAAACATGCATCCACTATAAATCTCATCTAAACCACTTACGCATTCGATCAACATGGCATTCAAGAAAGAACTGAATATAAGCATTTAAAGTTAACTCCATTTATCCACTTAACCATTCTAACATAAGCTAATCATACATGATAAAGCTGAATAAAGGAAACATAAGAGAATGCATCACATAACACCATAATGATCTCAGAGTTCACCCCTAAAGGGCTACATCTCCGGGTCTGCTCAACTGCAAGACCCCCTCTGATAAATAATAAAGTTAAGAATACAAGAGGTTACACCATTACAATCCGGCCATCAAGGCAAAATATAAACAATATACAAACGACTGCATTGGTCAATTAATACATAAACGATCCTTGAAAAGAACAGGATCCAGCTGAACATAATCAAAGCTAAAACAAGAGGTCCATGAGAGCATCCACAAAACTGAGCCATCACCACCCAAGGTCTATCATGAAACTGACACTCACAAGGGCAGAGACAAAAGCACGACTCACAGAGGTAATCTTAACCGGACAAAACAATAACACACTAGCGAACGTAGGGACAAGTGTCATCACACGACCTGGTATGGATACCATGGCAAGTCTTCATAGGTCCCGACCCCATACACTGGGTTACCCTGGCAACCTAATCCGAGCTTCCGGCCCATCCAAGCCTCATGTGGACCCACACATCCTCTCCTGAAGACAAGGAAGATGGTTTGCCATTTTCAGGCCTTCTCACAGCATGTCGAATCTATGATAGCACTCGTCCCAT